>NC_092875.1:309247735-309406905 GCF_028372415.1 Notamacropus eugenii | reverse complement strand
ATAGTGCTGGGGTTAGAGTTAGGTTTAGAGTTCGCTTTCTTAGAATCGAGGGTTAGGGTTAAGGTTAGGCTTAGGGTGAGGGTTAGGTTTAGAATCAGGCTCATTTTTAGTGTTAGGGTTGGGGTTAGGGTTAGGGTTTGAGTGCATTTAGGGGTAGGGGAGGAGTTGAGTTCGGATTAGGGTTAGGGTTTGTGTCGGTAGAATCGAGGTTTTGTGTTAGGTTTAGGGTCAGGAAGGGTTTTTGGGTTAGAATCGAGTGCATTCCCGGTTAGAGTTAGTGTTGAGATTGACGATTTAGTGTTAGGGTTAGAATCGAGCACATTGGGGTTAGAGTTATGGTTCGAATCCAGTGAATTTAGGGTTAAGCTTAAGGTTAGGGTTAGGGTTAGGATCAGGGTTAGAATCGAGAGCATTTAAGGATAGTGCTAGGGTTAGAGTTAGGTTTAGCGTTCGCTTTCTTAGAATCGAGGGTTAAGGTTAAGGTTAGGCTTAGAGTGAGGGTTAGGTTTAGAATCAGGCGCATTTTTAGTGTTAGGGTTGGGGTTAGGGTTAGGGTTTGAGTGCATTTAGGGGTAGGGGAGGAGTTGAGTTAGGATTAGGGTTAGGGTTTGTGTTGGTAGAATCGAGGTTTTGTGTTAGGTTTAGGGTCAGGAAGGGTTTTTGGCTTAGAATCGAGTGCATTCCCGGTTAGAGTTAGTGTTGAGATTGACGATTTAGTGTGAGGGTTAGAATCGAGCACATTGGGTTTAGGGTTATGGTTAGAATCCAGTGCATTTAGGGTTAGGATTAGGGTTAGGGTTGGGGTTATGTTTAGGGTGAGGTTTAGAATCGAGTGCATTTAAGGATAGTGTTAGGGTTAGTTAGGTATAGGGTTAGCTTTCGTAAAATCGAAGGTTAGTGTTAGGGTTAGGGTTAGGATTAGGGTTAGAATCAAGCGCATTTTTAGTGTTAGGGTTAGGGTTAGTGTTAGGGTTAGAGTGCATTTACAGGTAGGGGTTGCGTTAGGATTAGGATTTGGGTTAGGGTTAGTGATGGTAGAATCGAGGTTTAGGTTTAGGCTTAGGGTCAGGATTGCATTTTGCATCAGAATCGAGTGTATTTAGGCTTTGTGTTAGTGTTCAAATTGACGATTTAGTGTTATGGTTTGAATCGAGCACATTTAGGGTTAGAGTTATGCTTAGAATTCAGTGCATTTAGGGTTAGGCTTAGGGTTAGGGTTAGGGTTAGGATCAGGGTTAGAATCGAGAGCATTTAAGGACAGTGCTAGGGTTAGAGGTAGGTTTAGCGTTCGCTTTCTTAGAATCGAGGGTTAGGATTACGGTTAGGCTTAGGGTGAGGGTTAGGTTTAGAATCAGGCGCATTTTTAGTGTTAGGGTTGGGGTTAGGGTTAGGGTTTCAGTGCATTTAGGGGTAGGGGAGGAGTTGAGTTAGGATTAGGGTTAGGGTTTGTGTTGGTAGAATTGAGGTTTTGTGTTAGGCTTAGGGTCAGGAAGGGTTTTTGGGTTAGAATCGAGTGCATTCCCGGTTAGAGTTAGTGTTGTGATTGACGATTTAGTGATAGGGTTAGAATCGAGCACACTTAGGGTTAGAGTTTTGATGAGAATTCGTTAGGGTTAAGGTTAGTGTTAGGGGTAGGGGTAGGGGTAGAGTGCATTTAGGGGTAGGGGTATGAGTAGGGTTAGGATTAGGGTTAAGGTTTGTGTTGGTAGAATCGAGGTTTAGTGTTAGGCTCACGGTCAGGAATGGCTTTTGGGTTAGAGTCGAGTGCATTTAGGGTTAGGTTTAGTGTTGAGATTGACGATTTAGTGTTAGGGTTATAATCGAGCACATTAGGGTTAGAGTTATGTTTAGAATTCGTTAGGGTTAGGGGTAGGGGTAGGGGTAGGGTAGAGGTTAGAATCCCGCTCCTTTGTAGTGTTAGGGTTAGGGTTAGTGTTAGGGTTAGAGTGCATTTAGAGGTAGGGGTAGCGGTAGGATTAGGTTTGGGTTGGGGTTAGTGATGGTAGAATCGAGGTTTAGGTTTAGGCTTAGGGTCAGGATTGTATTTTGGATGAAAATCGAGTGTATTTAGGCTTTGTGTTAGTGTTCAATTTGACGATTTAGTGTTATGATTTGAATCGAGCACATTTAGGGTTAGAGTTATGCTTAGAATTCAGTGCATTTAGGGTTAGGCTTAGGGTTAGGGTTAGGGTTAGGATCAGGGTTAGAATCGAGAGCATTTAAGGATAGTGCTGCGGTTAGGGTTAGGTTTAGAGTTCGCTTTCTTAGAATCGAGGGTTACGGTTAAGGTTAGGCTTAGGGTGAGGGTTAGGTTTAGAATCAGGCTCATTTTTAGTGTTAGGGTTGGGGTTAGGGTTAGGGTTTGAGTGCATTTAGGGGTAGGGGAGGAGTTGAGTTCGGATTAGGGTTAGGGTTTGTGTTGGTAAAATCGAGGTTTTGTGTTAGGTTTAGGGTCACGAAGGGTTTTTGGGTTAGAATCGAGTGCATTCCCGGTTAGAGTTAGTGTTGAGATTGACGATTTAGTGTCAGGGTTAGAATCGAGCACATTGGGTTTAGGGTTATGGGTAGAATCCAGTGCATTTAGGGTTAGGATTAGGGTTAGAATCAAGGGCATTTTTAATGTTAGGGTTGGGGTTAGGGTTAGGGTTTGAGTGCATTTAGGGGTAGGGAAGGAGTTGGGTGAGGATTATGGTTAGGGGTTGTGTTGGTAGAATCGAGGTTTGGGGTTAGGCTTAGGGTCAGGAGAGCATTTTGGATCATAATTCAGAGCATTTAGGCTTATTGTCAGTGTTGAAATTGATGATTTAGTTTTAGCGTTAGAATCAAGCACATTTAGGGATAGAGTTATGGTGAGAATTCGTTAGGGTTACAGTTAGTGTTAGGGTTAGGGGTATGGTAAGAGTGCATTTAGCGGCAGGGGTTGGGGCATGGTTAGAATTAAGGTTAGGGTTAGTGTTGGTAGAATCGAGGTTTAGGGTTAGGCTCAGGGTCAGGATTGCCTTTTGGGTTAGAATCGAGTGCATTCCCGCTTAGAGTTAGTGTTGAGATTGAAGATTTAGTGTTAGGGTTAGAATCGAGCACATTTAGGGTTAGAGTTTTCATTAGAATTCGTTAGGGTTAGGGTTAGTGTTAGGGATAGGGGTAGGGGTAGAGTGCATTTAGGGGTAGTGGTATGAGTAGGGTTAGGATTAGGGTTAAGGTTTGTGTTGGTAGAATCGAGGTTTAGTGTTAGGCTCACGGTCAGGAATGGCTTTTGGGTTAGAATCGAGTGCATTTAGGGTTAGGTTTAGTGTTGAGATTGACGATTTAGTGTTAGGGTTATAATCGAGCACATTACGGTTAGAGTTATGTTTAGAATTCGTTACGGTTAGGGTTAGTGGTAGGGGTAGGGTAGAGGTTAGAATCCCGCTCATTTGTAGTGTTAGGGTTAGGGTTAGTGTTAGGGTTAGAGTGCATTTAGAGGTAGGGGTAGCGGTAGGATTAGGATTTGGGTTAGGGTTAGTGATGGTAGAATCGAGGTTTAGGTTTAGGCTTAGGGTCAGGATTGCATTTTGGATCAGAATCGAGTGTATTTAGGCTTTGGGTTAGTGTTCAAATTGACGATTTAGTGTAATGGTTTGAATCGAGCACATTTAGGGTTAGAGTTATGCTTAGAATTCAGTGCATTTAGGGTTAGGCTTAGGGTTAGGGTTAGGGTTAGGATCAGGGTTAGAATCGAGAGCATTTAAGGATAGTGCTAGGGTTAGAGTTAGGTTTAGAGTTCGCTTTCTTAGAATCGAGGGTTAGGGTTAAGGTTAGGCTTAGGGTGAGGGTTAGGTTTAGAATCAGGCTCATTTTTAGTGTTAGGGTTGGGGTTAGGGTTAGGGTTTGAGTGCATTTAGGGGTAGGGGAGGAGTTGAGTTCGGATTAGGGTTAGGGTTTGTGTCGGTAGAATCGAGGTTTTGTGTTAGGTTTAGGGTCAGGAAGGGTTTTTGGGTTAGAATCGAGTGCATTCCCGGTTAGAGTTAGTGTTGAGATTGACGATTTAGTGTTAGGGTTAGAATCGAGCACATTGGGGTTAGAGTTATGGTTAGAATCCAGTGAATTTAGGGTTAGGCTTAAGGTTAGGGTTAGGGTTAGGATCAGGGTTAGAATCGAGAGCATTTAAGGATAGTGCTAGGGTTAGAGGTAGGTTTAGCGTTCGCTTTCTTAGAATCGAGGGTTAAGGTTAAGGTTAGGCTTAGAGTGAGGGTTAGGTTTAGAATCAGGCGCATTTTTAGTGTTAGGGTTGGGGTTAGGGTTAGGGTTTGAGTGCATTTAGGGGTACGGGAGGAGTTGATTTAGGATTAGGGTTAGGGTTTGTGTTGGTAGAATCGAGGTTTTGTGTTAGGTTTAGGGTCAGGAAGGGTTTTTGGGTTAGAATCGAGCGCATTCCCGGTTAGAGTTAGTGTTGAGATTGACGATTTAGTGTGAGGGTTAGAATCGAGCACATTGGGTTTAGGGTTATGGTTAGAATCCAGTGCATTTAGGGTTAGGATTAGGGTTAGGGTTGGGGTTATGTTTAGGGTGAGGTTTAGAATCGAGTGCATTTAAGGATAGTGTTAGGGTTAGTTAGGTATAGGGTTAGCTTTCGTAAAATCGAAGGTTAGTGTTAGGGTTAGGGTTAGGATTAGGGTTAGAATCAAGCGCATTTTTAGTGTTAGGGTTAGGGTTAGTGTTAGGGTTAGAGTGCATTTACAGGTAGGGGTTGCGTTAGGATTAGTATTTGGGTTAGGGTTAGTGATGGTAGAATCGAGGTTTAGGTTTAGGCTTAGGGTCAGGATTGCATTTTGCATCAGAATCGAGTGTATTTAGGCTTTGTGTTAGTGTTCAAATTGACGATTTAGTGTTATGGTTTGAATCGAGCACATTTAGGGTTAGAGTTATGCTTAGAATTCAGTGCATTTAGGGTTAGGCTTAGGGTTAGGGTTAGGGTTAGGATCAGGGTTAGAATCGAGAGCATTTAAGGATAGTGCTAGGGTTAGAGGTAGGTTTAGCGTTCGCTTTCTTAGAATCGAGGGTTAGGATTAAGGTTAGGCTTAGGGTGAGGGTTAGGTTTAGAATCAGGCGCATTTTTAGTGTTAGGGTTGGGGTTAGGGTTAGGGTTTCAGTGCATTTAGGGGTAGGGGAGGAGTTGAGTTAGGATTAGGGTTAGGGTTTGTGTTGGTAGAATTGAGGTTTTCTGTTAGGCTTAGGGTCAGGAAGAGTTTTTGGGTTAGAATCGAGTGCATTCCCGGTTAGAGTTCGTGTTGAGATTGACGATTTAGTGTCAGGGTTAGAATCGAGCACATTGGGTTTAGGGTTATGGTTAGAATCCAGTGCATTTAGGGTTAGGATTAGGGTTAGAATCAAGGGCATTTTTAATGTTAGGGTTGGGGTTAGGGTTAGGGTTTGAGTGCATTTAGGGGTAGGGGAGGAGTTGGGTGAGGATTAGGGTTAGGGTTTGTGTTGGTAGAATCGAGGTTTGGGGTTAGGCTTAGGGTCAGGAGAGCATTTTGGATCATAATTCAGAGCATTTAGGCTTAGGGTCAGTGTTGAAATTGATGATTTAGTTTTAGCGTTAGAATCAAGCACATTTAGGGATAGAGTTATGGTGAGAATTCGTTAGGGTTACAGTTAGTGTTAGGGTTAGGGGTATGGTAAGAGTGCATTTAGCGGCAGGGGTTGGGGCATGGTTAGAATTAAGGTTAGGGTTAGTGTTGGTAGAATCGAGGTTTAGGGTTAGGCTCAGGGTCAGGATTGCCTTTTGGGTTAGAATCGAGTGCATTCCCGGTTAGAGTTAGTGTTGAGATTGAAGATTTAGTGTTAGGGTTAGAATCGAGCACATTTAGGGTTAGAGTTTTCATTAGAATTCGTTAGGGTTAGGGTTAGTGTTAGGGGTAGGGGTAGGGGTAGAGTGCATTTAGGGGTAGTGGTATGAGTAGGGTTAGGATTAGGGTTAAGGTTTGTGTTGGTAGAATCGAGGTTTAGTGTTAGGCTCACGGTCAGGAATGGCTTTTGGGTTAGAATCGAGTGCATTTAGGGTTAGGTTTAGTGTTGAGATTGACGATTTAGTGTTAGGGTTATAATCGAGCACATTACGGTTAGAGTTATGTTTAGAATTCGTTACGGTTAGGGTTAGGGGTAGGGGTAGGGTAGAGGTTAGAATCCCGCTCCTTTGTAGTGTTAGGGTTAGGGTTAGTGTTAGGGTTAGAGTGCATTTAGAGGTAGGGGTAGCGGTAGGATTAGGATTTGGGTTAGGGTTAGTGATGGTAGAATCGAGGTTTAGGTTTAGGCTTAGGGTCAGGATTGTATTTTGGATGAAAATCGAGTGTATTTAGGCTTTGTGTTAGTGTTCAATTTGACGATTTAGTGTTATGATTTGAATCGAGCACATTTAGGGTTAGAGTTATGCTTAGAATTCAGTGCATTTAGGGTTAGGCTTAGGGTTAGGGTTAGGGTTAGGATCAGGGTTAGAATCGAGAGCATTTAAGGATAGTGCTGGGGTTAGAGTTAGGTTTAGAGTTCGCTTTCTTAGAATCGAGGGTTAGGATTAAGGTTAGGCTTAGGGTGAGGGTTAGGTTTAGAATCAGGCTCATTTTTAGTGTTAGGGTTGGGGTTAGGGTTAGGGTTTGAGTGCATTTAGGGGTAGGGGAGGAGTTGAGTTCGGATTAGGGTTAGGGTTTGTGTCGGTAGAATCGAGGTTTTGTGTTAGGTTTAGGGTCAGGAAGGGTTTTTGGGTTAGAATCGAGTGCATTCCCGGTTAGAGTTAGTGTTGAGATTGACGATTTAGTGTTAGGGTTAGAATCGAGCACATTGGGGTTAGAGTTATGGTTAGAATCCAGTGAATTTAGGGTTAGGCTTAAGGTTAGGGTTATGTTTAGGGTGAGGTTTAGAATCGAGAGCATTTAAGGATAGTGCTAGGGTTAGAGTTAGGTTTAGCGTTCGCTTTCTTAGAATCGAGGGTTAAGGTTAAGGTTAGGCTTAGAGTGAGGGTTAGGTTTAGAATCAGGCGCATTTTTAGTGTTAGGGTTGGGGTTAGGGTTAGGGTTTGAGTGCATTTAGGGGTAGGGGAGGAGTTGAGTTAGGATTAGGGTTAGGGTTTGTGTTGGTAGAATCGAGGTTTTGTTTTAGGTTTAGGGTCAGGAAGGGTTTTTGGCTTAGAATCGAGTGCATTCCCGGTTAGAGTTAGTGTTGAGATTGACGATTTAGTGTCAGGGGTAGAATCGAGCACATTGGGTTTAGGGTTATGGTTAGAATCCAGTGCATTTAGGGTTAGGATTAGGGTTAGGGTTGGGGTTATGTTTAGGGTGAGGTTTAGAATCGAGTGCATTTAAGGATAGTGTTAGGGTTAGTTAGGTATAGGGTTAGCTTTCGTAAAATCGAAGGTTAGTGTTAGGGTTAGGGTTAGGATTAGGGTTAGAATCAAGCGCATTTTTAGTGTTAGGGTTAGGGTTAGTGTTAGGGTTAGAGTGCATTTACAGGTAGGGGTTGCGTTAGGATTAGGATTTGGGTTAGGGTTAGTGATGGTAGAATCGAGGTTTAGGTTTAGGCTTAGGGTCAGGATTGCATTTTGCATCAGAATCGAGTGTATTTAGGCTTTGTGTTAGTGTTCAAATTGACGATTTAGTGTTATGGTTTGAATCGAGCACATTTAGGGTTAGAGTTATGCTTAGAATTCAGTGCATTTAGGGTTAGGCTTAGGGTTAGGGTTAGGGTTAGGATCAGGGTTAGAATCGAGAGCATTTAAGGATAGTGCTAGGGTTAGAGGTAGGTTTAGCGTTCGCTTTCTTAGAATCGAGGGTTAGGATTACGGTTAGGCTTAGGGTGAGGGTTAGGTTTAGAATCAGGCGCATTTTTAGTGTTAGGGTTGGGGTTAGGGTTAGGGTTTCAGTGCATTTAGGGGTAGGGGAGGAGTTGAGTTAGAATTAGGGTTAGGGTTTGTGTTGGTAGAATTGAGGTTTAGGGTTAGGCTTAGGATCAGGAAGAGTTTTTGGGTTAGAATCGAGTGCATTCCCGGTTAGAGTTAGTGTTGTGATTGACGATTTAGTGTTAGGGTTAGAATCGAGCACACTTAGGGTTAGAGTTTTGATGAGAATTCGTTAGGGTTAAGGTTAGTGTTAGGGGTAGGGTTAGGGTTTGAGTGCATTTAGGGGTAGGGGTATGAGTAGGGTTAGGATTAGGGTTAAGGTTTGTGTTGGTAGAATCGAGGTTTAGTGTTAGGCTCACGGTCAGGAATGGCTTTTGGGTTAGAGTCGAGTGCATTTAGGGTTAGGTTTAGTGTTGAGATTGACGATTTAGTGTTAGGGTTATAATCGAGCACATTAGGGTTAGAGTTATGTTTAGAATTCGTTAGGGTTAGGGGTAGGGGTAGGGGTAGGGTAGAGGTTAGAATCCCGCTCCTTTGTAGTGTTAGGGTTAGGGTTAGTGTTAGGGTTAGAGTGCATTTAGAGGTAGGGGTAGCGGTAGGATTAGGATTTGGGTTAGGGTTAGTGATGGTAGAATCGAGGTTTAGGTTTAGGCTTAGGGTCAGGATTGTATTTTGGATGAAAATCGAGTGTATTTAGGCTTTGTGTTAGTGTTCAATTTGACGATTTAGTGTTATGATTTGAATCGAGCACATTTAGGGTTAGAGTTATGCTTAGAATTCAGTGCATTTAGGGTTAGGCTTAGGGTTAGGGTTAGGGTTAGGATCAGGGTTAGAATCGAGAGCATTTAAGGATAGTGCTGGGGTTAGAGTTAGGTTTAGAGTTCGCTTTCTTAGAATCGAGGGTTAGGGTTAAGGTTAGGCTTAGGGTGAGGGTTAGGTTTAGAATCAGGCTCATTTTTAGTGTTAGGGTTGGGGTTAGGGTTAGGGTTTGAGTGCATTTAGGGGTAGGGGAGGAGTTGAGTTAGGATTAGGGTTAGGGTTTGTGTTGGTAGAATCGAGGTTTTGTGTTAGGTTTAGGGTCAGGAAGGGTTTTTGGGTTAGAATCGAGTGCATTCCCGGTTAGAGTTAGTGTTGAGATTGACGATTTAGTGTTAGGGTTAGAATCGAGCACATTGGGGTTAGAGTTATGGTTAGAATCCAGTGAATTTAGGGTTAGGCTTAAGGTTAGGGTTAGGGTTAGGATCAGGGTTAGAATCGAGAGCATTTAAGGATAGTGCTAGGGTTAGAGTTAGGTTTAGCGTTCGCTTTCTTAGAATCGAGGGTTAAGGTTAAGGTTAGGCTTAGAGTGAGGGTTAGGTTTAGAATCAGGCGCATTTTTAGTGTTAGGGTTGGGGTTAGGGTTAGGGTTTGAGTGCATTTAGGGGTACGGGAGGAGTTGAGTTAGGATTAGGGTTAGGGTTTGTGTTGGTAGAATCGAGGTTTTGTGTTAGGTTTAGGGTCAGGAAGGGTTTTTGGGTTAGAATCGAGTGCATTCCCGGTTAGAGTTAGTGTTGAGATTGACGATTTAGTGTGAGGGTTAGAATCGAGCACATTGGGTTTAGGGTTATGGTTAGAATCCAGTGCATTTAGGGTTAGGATTAGGGTTAGGGTTGGGGTTATGTTTAGGGTGAGGTTTAGAATCGAGTGCATTTAAGGATAGTGTTAGGGTTAGTTAGGTATAGGGTTAGCTTTCGTAAAATCGAAGGTTAGTGTTAGGGTTAGGGTTAGGATTAGGGTTAGAATCAAGCGCATTTTTAGTGTTAGGGTTAGGGTTAGTGTTAGGGTTAGAGTGCATTTACAGGTAGGGGTTGCGTTAGGATTAGTATTTGGGTTAGGGTTAGTGATGGTAGAATCGAGGTTTAGGTTTAGGCTTAGGGTCAGGATTGCATTTTGCATCAGAATCGAGTGTATTTAGGCTTTGTGTTAGTGTTCAAATTGACGATTTAGTGTTATGGTTTGAATCGAGCACATTTAGGGTTAGAGTTATGCTTAGAATTCAGTGCATTTAGGGTTAGGCTTAGGGTTAGGGTTAGGGTTAGGATCAGGGTTAGAATCGAGAGCATTTAAGGATACTGCTAGGGTTAGAGGTAGGTTTAGCGTTCGCTTTCTTAGAATCGAGGGTTAGGATTAAGGTTAGGCTTAGGGTGAGGGTTAGGTTTAGAATCAGGCGCATTTTTAGTGTTAGGGTTGGGGTTAGGGTTAGGGTTTCAGTGCATTTAGGGGTAGGGGAGGAGTTGAGTTAGGATTAGGGTTAGGGTTTGTGTTGGTAGAATTGAGGTTTTCTGTTAGGCTTAGGGTCAGGAAGAGTTTTTGGGTTAGAATCGAGTGCATTCCCGGTTAGAGTTCGTGTTGAGATTGACGATTTAGTGTCAGGGTTAGAATCGAGCACATTGGGTTTAGGGTTATGGTTAGAATCCAGTGCATTTAGGGTTAGGATTAGGGTTAGAATCAAGGGCATTTTTAATGTTAGGGTTGGGGTTAGGGTTAGGGTTTGAGTGCATTTAGGGGTAGGGGAGGAGTTGGGTGAGGATTAGGGTTAGGGTTTGTGTTGGTAGAATCGAGGTTTGGGGTTAGGCTTAGGGTCAGGAGAGCATTTTGGATCATAATTCAGAGCATTTAGGCTTAGGGTCAGTGTTGAAATTGATGATTTAGTTTTAGCGTTAGAATCAAGCACATTTAGGGATAGAGTTATGGTGAGAATTCGTTAGGGTTACAGTTAGTGTTAGGGTTAGGGGTATGGTAAGAGTGCATTTAGCGGCAGGGGTTGGGGCATGGTTAGAATTAAGGTTAGGGTTAGTGTTGGTAGAATCGAGGTTTAGGGTTAGGCTCAGGGTCAGGATTGCCTTTTGGGTTAGAATCGAGTGCATTCCCGGTTAGAGTTAGTGTTGAGATTGAAGATTTAGTGTTAGGGTTAGAATCGAGCACATTTAGGGTTAGAGTTTTCATTAGAATTCGTTAGGGTTAGGGTTAGTGTTAGGGGTAGGGGTAGGGGTAGAGTGCATTTAGGGGTAGTGGTATGAGTAGGGTTAGGATTAGGGTTAAGGTTTGTGTTGGTAGAATCGAGGTTTAGTGTTAGGCTCACGGTCAGGAATGGCTTTTGGGTTAGAGTCGAGTGCATTTAGGGTTAGGTTTAGTGTTGAGATTGACGATTTAGTGTTAGGGTTATAATCGAGCACATTACGGTTAGAGTTATGTTTAGAATTCGTTACGGTTAGGGTTAGGGGTAGGGGTAGGGTAGAGGTTAGAATCCCGCTCATTTGTAGTGTTAGGGTTAAGGTTAGTGTTAGGGTTAGAGTGCATTTAGAGGTAGGGGTAGCGGTAGGATTAGGATTTGGGTTAGGGTTAGTGATGGTAGAATCGAGGTTTAGGTTTAGGCTTAGGGTCAGGATTGTATTTTGGATGAAAATCGAGTGTATTTAGGCTTTGTGTTAGTGTTCAATTTGACGATTTAGTGTTATGATTTGAATCGAGCACATTTAGGGTTAGAGTTATGCTTAGAATTCAGTGCATTTAGGGTTAGGCTTAGGGTTAGGGTTAGGGTTAGGATCAGGGTTAGAATCGAGAGCATTTAAGGATAGTGCTGGGGTTAGAGTTAGGTTTAGAGTTCGCTTTCTTAGAATCGAGGGTTAGGGTTAAGGTTAGGCTTAGGGTGAGGGTTAGGTTTAGAATCAGGCTCATTTTTAGTGTTAGGGTTGGGGTTAGGGTTAGGGTTTGAGTGCATTTAGGGGTAGGGGAGGAGTTGAGTTCGGATTAGGGTTAGGGTTTGTGTCGGTAGAATCGAGGTTTTGTGTTAGGTTTAGGGTCAGGAAGGGTTTTTGGGTTAGAATCGAGTGCATTCCCGGTTAGAGTTAGTGTTGAGATTGACGATTTAGTGTTAGGGTTAGAATCGAGCACATTGGGGTTAGAGTTATGGTTAGAATCCAGTGAATTTAGGGTTAGGCTTAAGGTTAGGGTTAGGGTTAGGATCAGGGTTAGAATCGAGAGCATTTAAGGATAGTGCTAGGGTTAGAGTTAGGTTTAGCGTTCGCTTTCTTAGAATCGAGGGTTAAGGTTAAGGTTAGGCTTAGAGTGAGGGTTAGGTTTAGAATCAGGCGCATTTTTAGTGTTAGGGTTGGGGTTAGGGTTAGGGTTTGAGTGCATTTAGGGGTAGGGGAGGAGTTGAGTTAGGATTAGGGTTAGGGTTTGTGTTGGTAGAATCGAGGTTTTGTGTTAGGTTTAGGGTCAGGAAGGGTTTTTGGGTTAGAATCGAGTGCATTCCCGGTTAGAGTTCGTGTTGAGATTGACGATTTAGTGTCAGGGTTAGAATCGAGCACATTGGGTTTAGGGTTATGGTTAGAATCCAGTGCATTTAGGGTTAGGATTAGGGTTAGAATCAAGGGCATTTTTAATGTTAGGGTTGGGGTTAGGGTTAGGGTTTGAGTGCATTTAGGGGTAGGGGAGGAGTTGGGTGAGGATTAGGGTTAGGGTTTGTGTTGGTAGAATCGAGGTTTGGGGTTAGGCTTAGGGTCAGGAGAGCATTTTGGATCATAATTCAGAGCATTTAGGCTTAGGGTCAGTGTTGAAATTGATGATTTAGTTTTAGCGTTAGAATCAAGCACATTTAGGGATAGAGTTATGGTGAGAATTCGTTAGGGTTACAGTTAGTGTTAGGGTTAGGGGTATGGTAAGAGTGCATTTAGCGGCAGGGGTTGGGGCATGGTTAGAATTAAGGTTAGGGTTAGTGTTGGTAGAATCGAGGTTTAGGGTTAGGCTCAGGGTCAGGATTGCCTTTTGGGTTAGAATCGAGTGCATTCCCGGTTAGAGTTAGTGTTGAGATTGAAGATTTAGTGTTAGGGTTAGAATCGAGCACATTTAGGGTTAGAGTTTTCATTAGAATTCGTTAGGGTTAGGGTTAGTGTTAGGGGTAGGGGTAGGGGTAGAGTGCATTTAGGGGTAGTGGTATGAGTAGGGTTAGGATTAAGGTTAAGGTTTGTGTTGGTAGAATCGAGGTTTAGTGTTAGGCTCACGGTCAGGAATGGCTTTTGGGTTAGAATCGAGTGCATTTAGGGTTAGGTTTAGTGTTGAGATTGACGATTTAGTGTTAGGGTTATAATCGAGCACATTACGGTTAGAGTTATGTTTAGAATTCGTTACGGTTAGGGGTAGGGGTAGGGGTAGGGTAGAGGTTAGAATCCCGCTCATTTGTAGTGTTAGGGTTAGGGTTAGTGTTAGGGTTAGAGTGCATTTAGAGGTAGGGGTAGCGGTAGGATTAGGATTTGGGTTAGGGTTAGTGATGGTAGAATCGAGGTTTAGGTTTAGGCTTAGGGTCAGGATTGTATTTTGGATGAAAATCGAGTGTATTTAGGCTTTGTGTTAGTGTTCAATTTGACGATTTAGTGTTATGATTTGAATCGAGCACATTTAGGGTTAGAGTTATGCTTAGAATTCAGTGCATTTAGGGTTAGGCTTAGGGTTAGGGTTAGGGTTAGGATCAGGGTTAGAATCGAGAGCATTTAAGGATAGTGCTAGGGTTAGAGGTAGGTTTAGCGTTCGCTTTCTTAGAATCGAGGGTTAAGGTTAAGGTTAGGCTTAAGGTGAGGGTTAGGTTTAGAATCAGGCTCATTTTTAGTGTTAGGGTTGGGGTTAGGGTTAGGGTTTGAGTGCATTTAGGGGTAGGGGAGGAGTTGAGTTCGGATTAGGGTTAGGGTTTGTGTCGGTAGAATCGAGGTTTTGTGTTAGGTTTAGGGTCAGGAAGGGTTTTTGGGTTAGAATCGAGTGCATTCCCGGTTAGAGTTAGTGTTGAGATTGACGATTTAGTGTTAGGGTTAGAATCGAGCACATTGGGGTTAGAGTTATGGTTAGAATCCAGTGAATTTAGGGTTAGGCTTAAGGTTAGGGTTATGTTTAGGGTGAGGTTTAGAATCGAGAGCATTTAAGGATAGTGCTAGGGTTAGAGTTAGGTTTAGCGTTCGCTTTCTTAGAATCGAGGGTTAAGGTTAAGGTTAGGCTTAGAGTGAGGGTTAGGTTTAGAATCAGGCGCATTTTTAGTGTTAGGGTTGGGGTTAGGGTTAGGGTTTGAGTGCATTTAGGGGTAGGGGAGGAGTTGAGTTAGGATTAGGGTTAGGGTTTGTGTTGGTAGAATCGAGGTTTTGTGTTAGGTTTAGGGTCAGGAAGGGTTTTTGGCTTAGAATCGAGTGCATTCCCGGTTAGAGTTAGTGTTGAGATTGACGATTTAGTGTCAGGGTTAGAATCGAGCACATTGGGTTTAGGGTTATGGTTAGAATCCAGTGCATTTAGGGTTAGGATTAGGGTTAGGGTTGGGGTTATGTTTAGGGTGAGGTTTAGAATCGAGTGCATTTAAGGATAGTGTTAGGGTTAGTTAGGTATAGGGTTAGCTTTCGTAAAATCGAAGGTTAGTGTTAGGGTTAGGGTTAGGATTAGGGTTAGAATCAAGCGCATTTTTAGTGTTAGGGTTAGGGTTAGTGTTAGGGTTAGAGTGCATTTACAGGTAGGGGTTGCGTTAGGATTAGTATTTGGGTTAGGGTTAGTGATGGTAGAATCGAGGTTTAGGTTTAGGCTTAGGGTCAGGATTGCATTTTGCATCAGAATCGAGTGTATTTAGGCTTTGTGTTAGCGTTCAAATTGACGATTTAGTGTTATGGTTTGAATCGAGCACATTTAGGGTTAGAGTTATGCTTAGAATTCAGTGCATTTCGGGTTAGGCTTAGGGTTAGGGTTAGGGTTAGGATCAGGGTTAGAATCGAGAGCATTTAAGGATAGTGCTAGGGTTAGAGGTAGGTTTAGCGTTGGCTTTCTTAGAATCGAGGGTTAGGATTACGGTTAGGCTTAGGGTGAGGGTTAGGTTTAGAATCAGGCGCATTTTTAGTGTTAGGGTTGGGGTTAGGGTTAGGGTTTCAGTGCATTTAGGGGTAGGGGAGGAGTTGAGTTAGGATTAGGGTTAGGGTTTGTGTTGGTAGAATTGAGGTTTAGGGTTAGGCTTAGGATCAGGAAGAGTTTTTGGGTTAGAATCGAGTGCATTCCCGGTTAGAGTTAGTGTTGTGATTGACGATTTAGTGTTAGGGTTAGAATCGAGCACACTTAGGGTTAGAGTTTTGATGAGAATTCGTTAGGGTTAAGGTTAGTGTTAGGGGTAGGGTTAGGGTTTGAGTGCATTTAGGGGTAGGGGTATGAGTAGGGTTAGGATTAGGGTTAAGGTTTGTGTTGGTAGAATCGAGGTTTAGTGTTAGGCTCACGGTCAGGAATGGCTTTTGGGTTAGAGTCGAGTGCATTTAGGGTTAGGTTTAGTGTTGAGATTGACGATTTAGTGTTAGGGTTATAATCGAGCACATTAGGGTTAGAGTTATGTTGAGAATTCGTTAGGGTTAGGGGTAGGGGTAGGGGTAGGGTAGAGGTTAGAATCCCGCTCCTTTGTAGTGTTAGGGTTAGGGTTAGTGTTAGGGTTAGAGTGCATTTAGAGGTAGGGGTAGCGGTAGGATTAGGATTTGGGTTAGGGTTAGTGATGGTAGAATCGAGGTTTAGGTTTAGGCTTAGGGTCAGGATTGTATTTTCGATGAAAATCGAGTGTATTTAGGCTTTGTGTTAGTGTTCAATTTGACGATTTAGTGTTATGATTTGAATCGAGCACATTTAGGGTTAGAGTTATGCTTAGAATTCAGTGCATTTAGGGTTAGGCTTAGGGTTAGGGTTAGGGTTAGGATCAGGGTTAGAATCGAGAGCATTTAAGGATGGTGCTGGGGTTAGAGTTAGGTTTAGAGTTCGCTTTCTTAGAATCGAGGGTTAGGGTTAAGGTTAGGCTTAGGGTGAGGGTTAGGTTTAGAATCAGGCTCATTTTTAGTGTTAGGGTTGGGGTTAGGGTTAGGGTTTGAGTGCATTTAGGGGTAGGGGAGGAGTTGAGTTAGGATTAGGGTTAGGGTTTGTGTTGGTAGAATCGAGGTTTTGTGTTAGGTTTAGGGTCAGGAAGGGTTTTTGGGTTAGAATCGAGTGCATTCCCGGTTAGAGTTAGTGTTGAGATTGACGATTTAGTGTCAGGGTTAGAATCGAGCACATTGGGGTTAGAGTTATGGTTAGAATCCAGTGCATTTAGGGTTAGGATTAGGGTTAGGGTTAGGGTTATGTTTAGGGTGAGGTTTAGAATCAAGTGCATTTAAGCATAGTGTTAGGGTGAGAGTTAGGTATAGGGTTAGCTTTCGTAAAATCGAGGGTTAGTGTTAGGGTTAGGGTTAGGGTTAGGATTAGGGTTAGAATCAAGCGCATTTTTAGTGTTAGGGTTAGGGTTATTGTTAGGGTTAGAGTTCATTTAGGGGTAGGGGATGAGTTGGGTGAGGATTAGGGTTAGGGTTTGTGTTGGTAGAATCGAGGTTTGGGGTTAGGCTTAGGGTCAGGAGAGCATTTTGGATCATAATTCAGAGCATTTAGGCTTAGGGTCAGTGTTGAAATTGATGATTTAGTTTTAGCGTTAGAATCAAGCACATTTAGGGATAGAGTTATGGTGAGAATTCGTTAGGGTTACAGTTAGTGTTAGGGTTAGGGGTATGGTAAGAGTGCATTTAGCGGCAGGGGTTGGGGCATGGTTAGAATTAAGGTTAGGGTTAGTGTTGGTAGAATCGAGGTTTAGGGTTAGGCTCAGGGTCAGGATTGCCTTTTGGGTTAGAATCGAGTGCATTCCCGGTTAGAGTTAGTGTTGAGATTGAAGATTTAGTGTTAGGGTTAGAATCGAGCACATTTAGGGTTAGAGTTTTCATTAGAATTCGTTAGGGTTAGGGTTAGTGTTAGGGGTAGGGGTAGGGGTAGAGTGCATTTAGGGGTAGTGGTATGAGTAGGGTTAGGATTAGGGTTCAGGTTTGTGTTGGTAGAATCGAGGTTTAGTGTTAGGCTCACGGTCAGGAATGGCTTTTGGGTTAGAATCGAGTGCATTTAGGGTTAGGTTTAGTGTTGAGATTGACGATTTAGTGTTAGAGTTATAATCGAGCACATTAGGGTTAGAGTTATGTTTAGAATTCGTTAGGGTTAGGGTTAGGGGTAGGGGTAGGGTAGAGGTTAGAATCCCGCTCCTTTGTAGTGTTAGGGTTAGGGTTAGTGTTAGGGTTAGAGTGCATTTAGAGGTAGGGGTAGCGGTAGGATTAGGATTTGGGTTAGGGTTAGTGATGGTAGAATCGAGGTTTAGGTTTAGGCTTAGGGTCAGGATTGTATTTTGGATGAAAATCGAGTGTATTTAGGCTTTGTGTTAGTGTTCAATTTGACGATTTAGTGTTATGATTTGAATCGAGCACATTTAGGGTTAGAGTTATGCTTAGAATTCAGTGCATTTAGGGTTAGGCTTAGGGTTAGGGTTAGGGTTAGGATCAGGGTTAGAATCGAGAGCATTTAAGGATAGTGCTGGGGTTAGAGTTAGGTTTAGAGTTCGCTTTCTTAGAATCGAGGGTTAGGGTTAAGGTTAGGCTTAGAGTGAGGGTTAGGTTTAGAATCAGGCGCATTTTTAGTGTTAGGGTTGGGGTTAGGGTTAGGGTTTGAGTGCATTTAGGGGTAGGGGAGGAGTTGAGTTAGGATTAGGGTTAGGGTTTGTGTTGGTAGAATCGAGGTTTTGTGTTAGGTTTAGGGTCAGGAAGGGTTTTTGGGTTAGAATCGAGTGCATTCCCGGTTAGAGTTAGTGTTGAGATTGACGATTTAGTGTCAGGGTTAGAATCGAGCACATTGGGTTTAGGGTTATGGTTAGAATCCAGTGCATTTAGGGTTAGGATTAGGGTTAGGGTTGGGGTTATGTTTAGGGTGAGGTTTAGAATCGAGTGCATTTAAGGATAGTGTTAGGGTTAGTTAGGTATAGGGTTAGCTTTCGTAAAATCGAAGGTTAGTGTTAGGGTTAGGGTTAGGATTAGGGTTAGAATCAAGCGCATTTTTAGTGTTAGGGTTAGGGTTAGTGTTAGGGTTAGAGTGCATTTACAGGTAGGGGTTGCGTTAGGATTAGGATTTGGGTTAGGGTTAGTGATGGTAGAATCGAGGTTTAGGTTTAGGCTTAGGGTCAGGATTGCATTTTGCATCAGAATCGAGTGTATTTAGGCTTTGTGTTAGTGTTCAAATTGACGATTTAGTGTTATGGTTTGAATCGAGCACATTTAGGGTTAGAGTTATGCTTAGAATTCAGTGCATTTCGGGTTAGGCTTAGGGTTAGGGTTAGGGTTAGGATCAGGGTTAGAATCGAGAGCATTTAAGGATAGTGCTAGGGTTAGAGGTAGGTTTAGCGTTCGCTTTCTTAGAATCGAGGGTTAGGATTACGGTTAGGCTTAGGGTGAGGGTTAGGTTTAGAATCAGGCGCATTTTTAGTGTTAGGGTTGGGGTTAGGGTTAGGGTTTGAGTGCATTTAGGGGTAGGGGAGGAGTTGAGTTAGGATTAGGGTTAGGGTTTGTGTTGGTAGAATTGAGGTTTTCTGTTAGGCTTAGGGTCAGGAAGAGTTTTTGGGTTAGAATCGAGTGCATTCCCGGTTAGAGTTCGTGTTGAGATTGACGATTTAGTGTCAGGGTTAGAATCGAGCACATTGGGTTTAGGGTTATGGTTAGAATCCAGTGCATTTAGGGTTAGGATTAGGGTTAGAATCAAGGGCATTTTTAATGTTAGGGTTGGGGTTAGGGTTAGGGTTTGAGTGCATTTAGGGGTAGGGGAGGAGTTGGGTGAGGATTAGGGTTAGGGTTTGTGTTGGTAGAATCGAGGTTTGGGGTTAGGCTTAGGGTCAGGAGAGCATTTTGGATCATAATTCAGAGCATTTAGGCTTAGGGTCAGTGTTGAAATTGATGATTTAGTTTTAGCGTTAGAATCAAGCACATTTAGGGATAGAGTTATGGTGAGAATTCGTTAGGGTTACAGTTAGTGTTAGGGTTAGGGGTATGGTAAGAGTGCATTTAGCGGCAGGGGTTGGGGCATGGTTAGAATTAAGGTTAGGGTTAGTGTTGGTAGAATCGAGGTTTAGGGTTAGGCTCAGGGTCAGGATTGCCTTTTGGGTTAGAATCGAGTGCATTCCCGGTTAGAGTTAGTGTTGAGATTGAAGATTTAGTGTTAGGGTTAGAATCGAGCACATTTAGGGTTAGAGTTTTCATTAGAATTCGTTAGGGTTAGGGTTAGTGTTAGGGATAGGGGTAGGGGTAGAGTGCATTTAGGGGTAGTGGTATGAGTAGGGTTAGGATTAGGGTTAAGGTTTGTGTTGGTAGAATCGAGGTTTAGTGTTAGGCTCACGGTCAGGAATGGCTTTTGGGTTAGAATCGAGTGCATTTAGGGTTAGGTTTAGTGTTGAGATTGACGATTTAGTGTTAGGGTTATAATCGAGCACATTAGGGTTAGAGTTATGTTTAGAATTCGTTAGGGTTAGGGTTAGGGGTAGGGGTAGGGTAGAGGTTAGAATCCCGCTCCTTTGTAGTGTTAGGGTTAGGGTTAGTGTTAGGGTTAGAGTGCATTTAGAGGTAGGGGTAGCGGTAGGATTAGGATTTGGGTTAGGGTTAGTGATGGTAGAATCGAGGTTTAGGTTTAGGCTTAGGGTCAGGATTGTATTTTGGATGAAAATCGAGTGTATTTAGGCTTTGTGTTAGTGTTCAATTTGACGATTTAGTGTTATGATTTGAATCGAGCACATTTAGGGTTAGAGTTATGCTTAGAATTCAGTGCATTTAGGGTTAGGCTTAGGGTTAGGGTTAGGGTTAGGATCAGGGTTAGAATCGAGAGCATTTAAGGATAGTGCTGGGGTTAGAGTTAGGTTTAGAGTTCGCTTTCTTAGAATCGAGGGTTAGGGTTAAGGTTAGGCTTAGGGTGAGGGTTAGGTTTAGAATCAGGCTCATTTTTAGTGTTAGGGTTGGGGTTAGGGTTAGGGTTTGAGTGCATTTAGGGGTAGGGGAGGAGTTGAGTTCGGATTAGGGTTAGGGTTTGTGTCGGTAGAATCGAGGTTTTGTGTTAGGTTTAGGGTCAGGAAGGGTTTTTGGGTTAGAATCGAGTGCATTCCCGGTTAGAGTTAGTGTTGAGATTGACGATTTAGTGTTAGGGTTAGAATCGAGCACATTGGGGTTAGAGTTATGGTTAGAATCCAGTGAATTTAGGGTTAGGCTTAAGGTTAGGGTTAGGGTTAGGATCAGGGTTAGAATCGAGAGCATTTAAGGATAGTGCTAGGGTTAGAGGTAGGTTTAGCGTTCGCTTTCTTAGAATCGAGGGTTAAGGTTAAGGTTAGGCTTAGAGTGAGGGTTAGGTTTAGAATCAGGCGCATTTTTAGTGTTAGGGTTGGGGTTAGGGTTAGGGTTTGAGTGCATTTAGGGGTAGGGGAGGAGTTGAGTTAGGATTAGGGTTAGGGTTTGTGTTGGTAGAATCGAGGTTTTGTGTTAGGTTTAGGGTCAGGAAGGGTTTTTGGGTTAGAATCGAGTGCATTCCCGGTTAGAGTTAGTGTTGAGATTGACGATTTAGTGTCAGGGTTAGAATCGAGCACATTGGGTTTAGGGTTATGGTTAGAATCCAGTGCATTTAGGGTTAGGATTAGGGTTAGGGTTGGGGTTATGTTTAGGGTGAGGTTTAGAATCGAGTGCATTTAAGGATAGTGTTAGGGTTAGTTAGGTATAGGGTTAGCTTTCGTAAAATCGAAGGTTAGTGTTAGGGTTAGGGTTAGGATTAGGGTTAGAATCAAGCGCATTTTTAGTGTTAGGGTTAGGGTTAGTGTTAGGGTTAGAGTGCATTTACAGGTAGGGGTTGCGTTAGGATTAGGATTTGGGTTAGGGTTAGTGATGGTAGAATCGAGGTTTAGGTTTAGGCTTAGGGTCAGGATTGCATTTTGCATCAGAATCGAGTGTATTTAGGCTTTGTGTTAGTGTTCAAATTGACGATTTAGTGTTATGGTTTGAATCGAGCACATTTAGGGTTAGAGTTATGCTTAGAATTCAGTGCATTTCGGGTTAGGCTTAGGGTTAGGGTTAGGGTTAGGATCAGGGTTAGAATCGAGAGCATTTAAGGATAGTGCTAGGGTTAGAGGTAGGTTTAGCGTTAGCTTTCTTAGAATCGAGGGTTAGGATTAAGGTTAGGCTTAGGGTGAGGGTTAGGTTTAGAATCAGGCGCATTTTTAGTGTTAGGGTTGGGGTTAGGGTTAGGGTTTCAGTGCATTTAGGGGTAGGGGAGGAGTTGAGTTAGGATTAGGGTTAGGGTTTGTGTTGGTAGAATTGAGGTTTTCTGTTAGGCTTAGGGTCAGGAAGAGTTTTTGGGTTAGAATCGAGTGCATTCCCGGTTAGAGTTAGTGTTGAGATTGACGATTTAGTGTCAGGGTTAGAATCGAGCACATTGGGTTTAGGGTTATGGTTAGAATCCAGTGCATTTAGGGTTAGGATTAGGGTTAGAATCAAGGGCATTTTTAATGTTAGGGTTGGGGTTAGGGTTAGGGTTTGAGTGCATTTAGGGGTAGGGGAGGAGTTGGGTGAGGATTAGGGTTAGGGTTTGTGTTGGTAGAATCGAGGTTTGGGGTTAGGCTTAGGGTCAGGAGAGCATTTTGGATCATAATTCAGAGCATTTAGGCTTAGGGTCAGTGTTGAAATTGATGATTTAGTTTTAGCGTTAGAATCAAGCACATTTAGGGATAGAGTTATGGTGAGAATTCGTTAGGGTTACAGTTAGTGTTAGGGTTAGGGGTATGGTAAGAGTGCATTTAGCGGCAGGGGTTGGGGCATGGTTAGAATTAAGGTTAGGGTTAGTGTTGGTAGAATCGAGGTTTAGGGTTAGGCTCAGGGTCAGGATTGCCTTTTGGGTTAGAATCGAGTGCATTCCCGGTTAGAGTTAGTGTTGAGATTGAAGATTTAGTGTTAGGGTTAGAATCGAGCACATTTAGGGTTAGAGTTTTCATTAGAATTCGTTAGGGTTAGGGTTAGTGTTAGGGGTAGGGGTAGGGGTAGAGTGCATTTAGGGGTAGTGGTATGAGTAGGGTTAGGATTAGGGTTAAGGTTTGTGTTGGTAGAATCAAGGTTTAGTGTTAGGCTCACGGTCAGGAATGGCTTTTGGGTTAGAATCGAGTGCATTTAGGGTTAGGTTTAGTGTTGAGATTGACGATTTAGTGTTAGGGTTATAATCGAGCACATTAGGGTTAGAGTTATGTTTAGAATTCGTTAGGGTTAGGGTTAGGGGTAGGGGTAGGGTAGAGGTTAGAATCCCGCTCCTTTGTAGTGTTAGGGGTTAGGGTTAGTGTTAGGGTTAGAGTGCATTTAGAGGTAGGGGTAGCGGTAGGATTAGGATTTGGGTTAGGGTTAGTGATGGTAGAATCGAGGTTTAGGTTTAGGCTTAGGGTCAGGATTGTATTTTGGATGAAAATCGAGTGTATTTAGGCTTTGTGTTAGTGTTCAATTTGACGATTTAGTGTTATGATTTGAATCGAGCACATTTAGGGTTAGAGTTATGCTTAGAATTCAGTGCATTTAGGGTTAGGCTTAGGGTTAGGGTTAGGGTTAGGATCAGGGTTAGAATCGAGAGCATTTAAGGATAGTGCTGGGGTTAGAGTTAGGTTTAGAGTTCGCTTTCTTAGAATCGAGGGTTAGGGTTAAGGTTAGGCTTAGGGTGAGGGTTAGGTTTAGAATCAGGCTCATTTTTAGTGTTAGGGTTGGGGTTAGGGTTAGGGTTTGAGTGCATTTAGGGGTAGGGGAGGAGTTGAGTTCGGATTAGGGTTAGGGTTTGTGTCGGTAGAATCGAGGTTTTGTGTTAGGTTTAGGGTCAGGAAGGGTTTTTGGGTTAGAATCGAGTGCATTCCCGGTTAGAGTTAGTGTTGAGATTGACGATTTAGTGTTAGGGTTAGAATCGAGCACATTGGGGTTAGAGTTATGGTTAGAATCCAGTGAATTTAGGGTTAGGCTTAAGGTTAGGGTTATGTTTAGGGTGAGGTTTAGAATCGAGAGCATTTAAGGATAGTGCTAGGGTTAGAGTTAGGTTTAGCGTTCGCTTTCTTAGAATCGAGGGTTAAGGTTAAGGTTAGGCTTAGAGTGAGGGTTAGGTTTAGAATCAGGCGCATTTTTAGTGTTAGGGTTTGGGTTAGGGTTAGGGTTTGAGTGCATTTAGGGGTAGGGGAGGAGTTGAGTTAGGATTAGGGTTAGGGTTTGTGTTGGTAGAATCGAGGTTTTGTGTTAGGTTTAGGGTCAGGAAGGGTTTTTGGCTTAGAATCGAGTGCATTCCCGGATAGAGTTAGTGTTGAGATTGACGATTTAGTGTCAGGGTTAGAATCGAGCACATTGGGTTTAGGGTTATGGTTAGAATCCAGTGCATTCAGGGTTAGGATTAGGGTTAGGGTTGGGGTTATGTTTAGGGTGAGGTTTAGAATCGAGTGCATTTAAGGATAGTGTTAGGGTTAGTTAGGTATAGGGTTAGCTTTCGTAAAATCGAAGGTTAGTGTTAGGGTTAGGGTTAGGATTATTGTTAGAATCAAGCGCATTTTTAGTGTTAGGGTTAGGGTTAGTGTTAGGGTTAGAGTGCATTTACAGGTAGGGGTTGCGTTAGGATTAGGATTTGGGTTAGGGTTAGTGATGGTAGAATCGAGGTTTAGGTTTAGGCTTAGGGTCAGGATTGCATTTTGCATCAGAATCGAGTGTATTTAGGCTTTGTGTTAGTGTTCAAATTGACGATTTAGTGTTATGGTTTGAATCGAGCACATTTAGGGTTAGAGTTATGCTTAGAATTCAGTGCATTTCGGGTTAGGCTTAGGGTTAGGGTTAGGGTTAGGATCAGGGTTAGAATCGAGAGCATTTAAGGATAGTGCTAGGGTTAGAGGTAGGTTTAGCGTTCGCTTTCTTAGAATCGAGGGTTAGGATTACGGTTAGGCTTAGGGTGAGGGTTAGGTTTAGAATCAGGCGCATTTTTAGTGTTAGGGTTGGGGTTAGGGTTAGGGTTTCAGTGCATTTAGGGGTAGGGGAGGAGTTGAGTTAGGATTAGGGTTAGGGTTTGTGTTGGTAGAATTGAGGTTTTGTGTTAGGCTTAGGGTCAGGAAGAGTTTTGGGGTTAGAATCGAGTGCATTCCCGGTTAGAGTTAGTGTTGTGATTGACGATTTAGTGTTAGGGTTAGAATCGAGCACACTTAGGGTTAGAGTTTTGATGAGAATTCGTTAGGGTTAAGGTTAGTGTTAGGGGTAGGGGTAGGGGTAGAGTGCATTTAGGGGTAGGGGTATGAGTAGGGTTAGGATTAGGGTTAAGGTTTGTGTTGGTAGAATCGAGGTTTAGTGTTAGGCTCACGGTCAGGAATGGCTTTTGGGTTAGAGTCGAGTGCATTTAGGGTTAGGTTTAGTGTTGAGATTGACGATTTAGTGTTAGGGTTATAATCGAGCACATTAGGGTTAGAGTTATGTTTAGAATTCGTTAGGGTTAGGGGTAGGGGTAGGGGTAGGGTAGAGGTTAGAATCCCGCTCCTTTGTAGTGTTAGGGTTAGGGTTAGTGTTAGGGTTAGAGTGCATTTAGAGGTAGGGGTAGCGGTTAGGATTAGGATTTGGGTTAGGGTTAGTGATGGTAGAATCGAGGTTTAGGTTTAGGCTTAGGGTCAGGATTGTATTTTGGATGAAAATCGAGTGTATTTAGGCTTTGTGTTAGTGTTCAATTTGACGATTTAGTGTTATGATTTGAATCGAGCACATTTAGGGTTAGAGTTATGCTTAGAATTCAGTGCATTTAGGGTTAGGCTTAGGGTTAGGGTTAGGGTTAGGATCAGGGTTAGAATCGAGAGCATTTAAGGATAGTGCTGGGGTTAGAGTTAGGTTTAGAGTTCGCTTTCTTAGAATCGAGGGTTAGGGTTAAGGTTAGGCTTAGGGTGAGGGTTAGGTTTAGAATCAGGCTCATTTTTAGTGTTAGGGTTGGGGTTAGGGTTAGGGTTTGAGTGCATTTAGGGGTAGGGGAGGAGTTGAGTTAGGATTAGGGTTAGGGTTTGTGTTGGTAGAATCGAGGTTTTGTGTTAGGTTTAGGGTCAGGAAGGGTTTTTGGGTTAGAATCGAGTGCATTCCCGGTTAGAGTTAGTGTTGAGATTGACGATTTAGTGTTAGGGTTAGAATCGAGCACATTGGGGTTAGAGTTATGGTTAGAATCCAGTGCATTTAGGGTTAGGATTAGGGTTAGGGTTAGGGTTATGTTTAGGGTGAGGTTTAGAATCGAGTGCATTTAAGGATAGTGTTAGGGTGAGAGTTAGGTATAGGGTTAGCTTTCGTAAAATCGAGGGTTAGTGTTAGGGTTAGGGTTAGGGTTAGGATTAGGGTTAGAATCAAGCGCATTTTTAGTGTTACGGTTAGGGTTAGTGTTAGGGTTAGAGTTCATTTAGGGGTAGGGGATGAGTTGGGTGAGGATTAGGGTTAGGGTTTGTGTTGGTAGAATCGAGGTTTGGGGTTAGGCTTAGGGTCAGGAGAGCATTTTGGATCATAATTCAGAGCATTTAGGCTTAGGGTCAGTGTTGAAATTGATGATTTAGTTTTAGCGTTAGAATCAAGCACATTTAGGGATAGAGTTATGGTGAGAATTCGTTAGGGTTACAGTTAGTGTTAGGGTTAGGGGTATGGTAAGAGTGCATTTAGCGGCAGGGGTTGGGGCATGGTTAGAATTAAGGTTAGGGTTAGTGTTGGTAGAATCGAGGTTTAGGGTTAGGCTCAGGGTCAGGATTGCCTTTTGGGTTAGAATCGAGTGCATTCCCGATTAGAGTTAGTGTTGAGATTGAAGATTTAGTGTTAGGGTTAGAATCGAGCACATTTAGGGTTAGAGTTTTCATTAGAATTCGTTAGGGTTAGGGTTAGTGTTAGGGGT
This sequence comes from Notamacropus eugenii, assembly GCF_028372415.1. Classification (NCBI taxonomy): domain Eukaryota; kingdom Metazoa; phylum Chordata; class Mammalia; order Diprotodontia; family Macropodidae; genus Notamacropus; species Notamacropus eugenii. Next base: position 309,381,245 of record NC_092875.1, on the reverse strand, counting down.
AGGGGTAGGGGTAGAGTGCATTTAGGGGTAGTGGTATGAGTAGGGTTAGGATTAGGGTTCAGGTTTGTGTTGGTAGAATCGAGGTTTAGTGTTAGGCTCACGGTCAGGAATGGCTTTTGGGTTAGAATCGAGTGCATTTAGGGTTAGGTTTAGTGTTGAGATTGACGATTTAGTGTTAGAGTTATAATCGAGCACATTAGGGTTAAAGTTATGTTTAGAATTCGTTAGGGTTAGGGTTAGGGGTAGGGGTAGGGTAGAGGTTAGAATCCCGCTCCTTTGTAGTGTTAGGGTTAGGGTTAGTGTTAGGGTTAGAGTGCATTTAGAGGTAGGGGTAGCGGTAGGATTAGGATTTGGGTTAGGGTTAGTGATGGTAGAATCGAGGTTTAGGTTTAGGCTTAGGGTCAGGATTGTATTTTGGATGAAAATCGAGTGTATTTAGGCTTTGTGTTAGTGTTCAATTTGACGATTTAGTGTTATGATTTGAATCGAGCACATTTAGGGTTAGAGTTATGCTTAGAATTCAGTGCATTTAGGGTTAGGCTTAGGGTTAGGGTTAGGGTTAGGATCAGGGTTAGAATCGAGAGCATTTAAGGATAGTGCTGGGGTTAGAGTTAGGTTTAGAGTTCGCTTTCTTAGAATCGAGGGTTAGGATTAAGGTTAGGCTTAGGGTGAGGGTTAGGTTTAGAATCAGGCTCATTTTTAGTGTTAGGGTTGGGGTTAGGGTTAGGGTTTGAGTGCATTTAGGGGTAGGGGAGGAGTTGAGTTCGGATTAGGGTTAGGGTTTGTGTCGGTAGAATCGAGGTTTTGTGTTAGGTTTAGGGTCAGGAAGGGTTTTTGGGTTAGAATCGAGTGCATTCCCGGTTAGAGTTAGTGTTGAGATTGACGATTTAGTGTTAGGGTTAGAATCGAGCACATTGGGGTTAGAGTTATGGTTAGAATCCAGTGAATTTAGGGTTAGGCTTAAGGTTAGGGTTAGGGTTAGGATCAGGGTTAGAATCGAGAGCATTTAAGGATAGTGCTAGGGTTAGAGTTAGGTTTAGCGTTCGCTTTCTTAGAATCGAGGGTTAGGGTTAAGGTTAGGCTTAGGGTGAGGGTTAGGTTTAGAATCAGGCGCATTTTTAGTGTTAGGGTTTGGGTTAGGGTTAGGGTTTGAGTGCATTTAGGGGTAGGGGAGGAGTTGAGTTAGGATTAGGGTTAGGGTTTGTGTTGGTAGAATCGAGGTTTTGTGTTAGGTTTAGGGTCAGGAAGGGTTTTTGGCTTAGAATCGAGTGCATTCCCGGTTAGAGTTAGTGTTGAGATTGACGATTTAGTGTCAGGGTTAGAATCGAGCACATTGGGTTTAGGGTTATGGTTAGAATCCAGTGCATTCAGGGTTAGGATTAGGGTTAGGGTTGGGGTTATGTTTAGGGTGAGGTTTAGAATCGAGTGCATTTAAGGATAGTGTTAGGGTTAGTTAGGTATAGGGTTAGCTTTCGTAAAATCGAAGGTTAGTGTTAGGGTTAGGGTTAGGATTATTGTTAGAATCAAGCGCATTTTTAGTGTTAGGGTTAGGGTTAGTGTTAGGGTTAGAGTGCATTTACAGGTAGGGGTTGCGTTAGGATTAGGATTTGGGTTAGGGTTAGTGATGGTAGAATCGAGGTTTAGGTTTAGGCTTAGGGTCAGGATTGCATTTTGCATCAGAATCGAGTGTATTTAGGCTTTGTGTTAGTGTTCAAATTGACGATTTAGTGTTATGGTTTGAATCGAGCACATTTAGGGTTAGAGTTATGCTTAGAATTCAGTGCATTTCGGGTTAGGCTTAGGGTTAGGGTTAGGGTTAGGATCAGGGTTAGAATCGAGAGCATTTAAGGATAGTGCTAGGGTTAGAGGTAGGTTTGGCGTTCGCTTTCTTAGAATCGAGGGTTAGGATTACGGTTAGGCTTAGGGTGAGGGTTAGGTTTAGAATCAGGCTCATTTTTAGTGTTAGGGTTGGGGTTAGGGTTACGGTTTGAGTGCATTTAGGGGTAGGGGAGGAGTTGAGTTAGGATTAGGGTTAGGGTTTGTGTTGGTAGAATCGAGGTTTTGTGTTAGGTTTAGGGTCAGGAAGGGTTTTTGGGTTAGAATCGAGTGCATTCCCGGTTAGAGTTAGTGTTGTGATTGACGATTTAGTGTTAGGGTTAGAATCGAGCACACTTAGGGTTAGAGTTTTGATGAGAATTCGTTAGGGTTAAGGTTAGTGTTAGGGGTAGGGGTAGGGGTAGAGTGCATTTAAGGGTAGGGGTATGAGTAGGGTTAGGATTAGGGTTAAGGTTTGTGTTGGTAGAATCGAGGTTTAGTGTTAGGCTCACGGTCAGGAATGGCTTTTGGGTTAGAGTCGAGTGCATTTAGGGTTAGGTTTAGTGTTGAGATTGACGATTTAGTGTTAGGGTTATAATCGAGCACATTAGGGTTAGAGTTATGTTTAGAATTCGTTAGGGTTAGGAGTAGGGGTAGGGGTAGGGTAGAGGTTAGAATCCCGCTCCTTTGTAGTGTTAGGGTTAGGGTTAGTGTTAGGGTTAGAGTGCATTTAGAGGTAGGGGTAGCGGTAGGATTAGGATTTGGGTTAGGGTTAGTGATGGTAGAATCGAGGTTTAGGTTTAGGCTTAGGGTCAGGATTGTATTTTGGATGAAAATCGAGTGTATTTAGGCTTTGTGTTAGTGTTCAATTTGACGATTTAGTGTTATGATTTGAATCGAGCACATTTAGGGTTAGAGTTATGCTTAGAATTCAGTGCATTTAGGGTTAGGCTTAGGGTTAGGGTTAGGGTTAGGATCAGGGTTAGAATCGAGAGCATTTAAGGATAGTGCTGGGGTTAGAGTTAGGTTTAGAGTTCGCTTTCTTAGAATCGAGGGTTAGGGTTAAGGTTAGGCTTAGGGTGAGGGTTAGGTTTAGAATCAGGCTCATTTTTAGTGTTAGGGTTGGGGTTAGGGTTAGGGTTTGAGTGCATTTAGGGGTAGGGGAGGAGTTGAGTTAGGATTAGGGTTAGGGTTTGTGTTGGTAGAATCGAGGTTTTGTGTTAGGTTTAGGGTCAGGAAGGGTTTTTGGGTTAGAATCGAGTGCATTCCCGGTTAGAGTTCGTGTTGAGATTGACGATTTAGTGTTAGGGTTAGAATCGAGCACATTGGGGTTAGAGTTATGGTTAGAATCCAGTGCATTTAGGGTAAGGATTAGGGTTAGGGTTAGGGTTATGTTTAGGGTGAGGTTTAGAATCGAGTGCATTTAAGCATAGTGTTAGGGTGAGAGTTAGGTATAGGGTTAGCTTTCGTAAAATCGAGGGTTAGTGTTAGGGTTAGGGTTAGGGTTAGGATTAGGGTTAGAATCAAGCGCATTTTTAGTGTTACGGTTAGGGTTAGTGTTAGGGTTAGAGTTCATTTAGGGGTAGGGGATGAGTTGGGTGAGGATTAGGGTTAGGGTTTGTGTTGGTAGAATCGAAGTTTGGGGTTAGGCTTAGGGTCAGGAGAGCATTTTGGATCATAATTCAGAGCATTTAGGCTTAGCGTCAGTGTTGAAATTGATGATTTAGTTTTAGCGTTAGAATCAAGCACATTTAGGGATAGAGTTATGGTGAGAATTCGTTAGGGTTACAGTTAGTGTTAGGGTTAGGGGTATGGTAAGAGTGCATTTAGCGGCAGGGGTTGGGGCATGGTTAGAATTAAGGTTAGGGTTAGTGTTGGTAGAATCGAGGTTTAGGGTTAGGCTCAGGGTCAGGATTGCCTTTTGGGTTAGAATCGAGTGCATTCCCGGTTAGAGTTAGTGTTGAGATTGAAGATTTAGTGTTAGGGTTAGAATCGAGCACATTTAGGGTTAGAGTTTTCATTAGAATTCGTTAGGGTTAGGGTTAGTGTTAGGGGTAGGGGTAGGGGTAGAGTGCATTTAGGGGTAGTGGTATGAGTAGGGTTAGGATTAGGGTTCAGGTTTGTGTTGGTAGAATCGAGGTTTAGTGTTAGGCTCACGGTCAGGAATGGCTTTTGGGTTAGAATCGAGTGCATTTAGGGTTAGGTTTAGTGTTGAGATTGACGATTTAGTGTTAGAGTTATAATCGAGCACATTACGGTTAGAGTTATGTTTAGAATTCGTTAGGGTTAGGGTTAGGGGTAGGGGTAGGGTAGAGGTTAGAATCCCGCTCCTTTGTAGTGTTAGGGTTAGGGTTAGTGTTAGGGTTAGAGTGCATTTAGAGGTAGGGGTAGCGGTAGGATTAGGATTTGGGTTAGGGTTAGTGATGGTAGAATCGAGGTTTACGTTTTGGCTTAGGGTCAGGATTGTATTTTGGATGAAAATCGAGTGTATTTAGGCTTTGTGTTAGTGTTCAATTTGACGATTTAGTGTTATGATTTGAATCGAGCACATTTAGGGTTAGAGTTATGCTTAGAATTCAGTGCATTTAGGGTTAGGCTTAGGGTTAGGGTTAGGGTTAGGATCAGGGTTAGAATCGAGAGCATTTAAGGATAGTGCTGGGGTTAGAGTTAGGTTTAGAGTTCGCTTTCTTAGAATCGAGGGTTAGGGTTAAGGTTAGGCTTAGGGTGAGGGTTAGGTTTAGAATCAGGCTCATTTTTAGTGTTAGGGTTGGGGTTAGGGTTAGGGTTTGAGTGCATTTAGGGGTAGGGGAGGAGTTGAGTTCGGATTAGGGTTAGGGTTTGTGTCGGTAGAATCGAGGTTTTGTGTTAGGTTTAGGGTCAGGAAGGGTTTTTGGGTTAGAATCGAGTGCATTCCCGGTTAGAGTTAGTGTTGAGATTGACGATTTAGTGTTAGGGTTAGAATCGAGCACATTGGGGTTAGAGTTATGGTTAGAATCCAGTGAATTTAGGGTTAGGCTTAAGGTTAGGGTTAGGGTTAGGATCAGGGTTAGAATCGAGAGCATTTAAGGATAGTGCTAGGGTTAGAGGTAGGTTTAGCGTTCGCTTTCTTAGAATCGAGGGTTAGGATTACGGTTAGGCTTAGGGTGAGGGTTAGGTTTAGAATCAGGCGCATTTTTAGTGTTAGGGTTGGGGTTAGGGTTAGGGTTTCAGTGCATTTAGGGGTAGGGGAGGAGTTGAGTTAGGATTAGGGTTAGGGTTTGTGTTGGTAGAATTGAGGTTTTGTGTTAGGCTTAGGGTCAGGAAGAGTTTTTGGGTTAGAATCGAGTGCATTCCCGGTTAGAGTTAGTGTTGTGATTGACGATTTAGTGTTAGGGTTAGAATCGAGCACACTTAGGGTTAGAGTTTTGATGAGAATTCGTTAGGGTTAAGGTTAGTGTTAGGGGTAGGGGTAGGGGTAGAGTGCATTTAGTGGTAGGGGTATGAGTAGGGTTAGGATTAGGGTTAAGGTTTGTGTTGGTAGAATCGAGGTTTAGTGTTAGGCTCACGGTCAGGAATGGCTTTTGGGTTAGAGTCGAGTGCATTTAGGGTTAGGTTTAGTGTTGAGATTGACGATTTAGTGTTAGGGTTATAATCGAGCACATTAGGGTTAGAGTTATGTTTAGAATTCGTTAGGGTTAGGGGTAGGGGTAGGGGTAGGGTAGAGGTTAGAATCCCGCTCCTTTGTAGTGTTAGGGTTAGGGTTAGTGTTAGGGTTAGAGTGCATTTAGAGGTAGGGGTAGCGGTAGTAGGATTTGGGTTAGGGTTAGTGATGGTAGAATCGAGGTTTAGGTTTAGGCTTAGGGTCAGGATTGTATTTTGGATGAAAATCGAGTGTATTTAGGCTTTGTGTTAGTGTTCAATTTGACGATTTAGTGTTATGATTTGAATCGAGCACATTTAGGGTTAGAGTTATGCTTAGAATTCAGTGCATTTAGGGTTAGGCTTAGGGTTAGGGTTAGGGTTAGGATCAGGGTTAGAATCGAGAGCATTTAAGGATAGTGCTGGGGTTAGAGTTAGGTTTAGAGTTCGCTTTCTTAGAATCGAGGGTTAGGGTTAAGGTTAGGCTTAGGGTGAGGGTTAGGTTTAGAATCAGGCTCATTTTTAGTGTTAGGGTTGGGGTTAGGGTTAGGGTTTGAGTGCATTTAGGGGTAGGGGAGGAGTTGAGTTCGGATTAGGGTTAGGGTTTGTGTCGGTAGAATCGAGGTTTTGTGTTAGGTTTAGGGTCAGGAAGGGTTTTTTGGGTTAGAATCGAGTGCATTCCCGGTTAGAGTTAGTGTTGAGATTGACGATTTAGTGTTAGGGTTAGAATCGAGCACATTGGGGTTAGAGTTATGGTTAGAATCCAGTGCATTTAGGGTAAGGATTAGGGTTAGGGTTAGGGTTATGTTTAGGGTGAGGTTTAGAATCGAGTGCATTTAAGCATAGTGTTAGGGTGAGAGTTAGGTATAGGGTTAGCTTTCGTAAAATCGAGGGTTAGTGTTAGGGTTAGGGTTAGGGTTAGGATTAGGGTTAGAATCAAGCGCATTTTTAGTGTTAGGGTTAGGGTTAGTGTTAGGGTTAGAGTTCATTTAGGGGTAGGGGATGAGTTGGGTGAGGATTAGGGTTAGGGTTTGTGTTGGTAGAATCGAAGTTTGGGGTTAGGCTTAGGGTCAGGAGAGCATTTTGGATCATAATTCAGAGCATTTAGGCTTAGGGTCAGTGTTGAAATTGATGATTTAGTTTTAGCGTTAGAATCAAGCACATTTAGGGATAGAGTTATGGTGAGAATTCGTTAGGGTTACAGTTAGTGTTAGGGTTAGGGGTATGGTAAGAGTGCATTTAGCGGCAGGGGTTGGGGCATGGTTAGAATTAAGGTTAGGTTAGTGTTGGTAGAATCGAGGTTTTAGGGTTAGGCTCAGGGTCAGGATTGCCTTTTGGGTTAGAATCGAGTGCATTCCCGATTAGAGTTAGTGTTGAGATTGAAGATTTAGTGTTAGGGTTAGAATCGAGCACATTTAGGGTTAGAGTTTTCATTAGAATTCTTTAGGGTTAGGGTTAGTGTTAGGGGTAGGGGTAGGGGTAGAGTGCATTTAGGGGTAGTGGTATGAGTAGGGTTAGGATTAGGGGTTCAGGTTTGTGTTGGTAGAATCGAGGTTTAGTGTTAGGCTCACGGTCAGGAATGGCTTTTGGGTTAGAATCGAGTGCATTTAGGGTTAGGTTTAGTGTTGAGATTGACGATTTAGTGTTAGAGTTATAATCGAGCACATTAGGGTTAGAGTTATGTTTAGAATTCGTTAGGGTTAGGGGTAGGGGTAGGGGTAGGGTAGAGGTTAGAATCCCGCTCCTTTGTAGTGTTAGGGTTAGGGTTAGTGTTAGGGTTAGAGTGCATTTAGAGGTAGGGGGTAGCGGTAGGATTAGGATTTGGGTTAGGGTTAGTGATGGTAGAATCGAGGTTTAGGTTTAGGCTTAGGGTCAGGATTGTATTTTGGATGAAAATCGAGTGTATTTAGGCTTTGTGTTAGTGTTCAATTTGACGGTTTAGTGTTATGATTTGAATCGAGCACATTTAGGGTTAGAGTTATGCTTAGAATTCAGTGCATTTAGGGTTAGGCTTAGGGTTAGGGTTAGGGTTAGGATCAGGGTTAGAATCGAGAGCATTTAAGGATAGTGCTGGGGTTAGAGTTAGGTTTAGAGTTCGCTTTCTTAGAATCGAGGGTTAGGGTTAAGGTTAGGCTTAGGGTGAGGGTTAGGTTTAGAATCAGGCTCATTTTTAGTGTTAGGGTTGGGGTTAGGGTTAGGGTTTGAGTGCATTTAGGGGTAGGGGAGGAGTTGAGTTCGGATTAGGGTTAGGGTTTGTGTCGGTACAATCGAGGTTTTGTGTTAGGTTTAGGGTCAGGAAGGGTTTTTGGGTTAGAATCGAGTGCATTCCCGGTTAGAGTTAGTGTTGAGATTGACGATTTAGTGTTAGGGTTAGAATCGAGCACATTGGGGTTAGAGTTATGGTTAGAATCCAGTGAATTTAGGGTTAGGCTTAAGGTTAGGGTTAGGGTTAGGATCAGGGTTAGAATCGAGAGCATTTAAGGATAGTGCTAGGGTTAGAGTTAGGTTTAGCGTTCGCTTTCTTAGAATCGAGGGTTAAGGTTAAGGTTAGGCTTAGGGTGAGGGTTAGGTTTAGAATCAGGCTCATTTTTAGTGTTAGGGTTGGGGTTAGGGTTAGGGTTTGAGTGCATTTAGGGGTAGGGGAGGAGTTGAGTTAGGATTAGGGTTAGGGTTTGTGTTGGTAGAATCGAGGTTTTTTGTTAGGTTTAGGGTCAGGAAGGGTTTTTGGCTTAGAATCGAGTGCATTCCCGGTTAGAGTTAGTGTTGAGATTGACGATTTAGTGTCAGGGTTAGAATCGAGCACATTGGGTTTAGGGTTATGGTTAGAATCCAGTGCATTCAGGGTTAGGATTAGGGTTAGGGTTGGGGTTATGTTTAGGGTGAGGTTTAGAATCGAGTGCATTTAAGGATAGTGTTAGGGTTAGTTAGGTATAGGGTTAGCTTTCGTAAAATCGAAGGTTAGTGTTAGGGTTAGGGTTAGGATTATTGTTAGAATCAAGCGCATTTTTAGTGTTAGGGTTAGGGTTAGTGTTAGGGTTAGAGTGCATTTACAGGTAGGGGTTGCGTTAGGATTAGGATTTGGGTTAGGGTTAGTGATGGTAGAATCGAGGTTTAGGTTTAGGCTTAGGGTCAGGATTGCATTTTGCATCAGAATCGAGTGTATTTAGGCTTTGTGTTAGTGTTCAAATTTACGATTTAGTGTTATGGTTTGAATCGAGCACATTTAGGGTTAGAGTTATGCTTAGAATTCAGTGCATTTCGGGTTAGGCTTAGGGTTAGGGTTAGGGTTAGGATCAGGGTTAGAATCGAGAGCATTTAAGGATAGTGCTAGGGTTAGAGGTAGGTTTAGCGTTCGCTTTCTTAGAATCGAGGGTTAGGATTACGGTTAGGCTTAGGGTGAGGGTTAGGTTTAGAATCAGGCGCATTTTTTAGTGTTAGGGTTGGGGTTAGGGTTAGGGTTTCAGTGCATTTAGGGGTAGGGGAGGAGTTGAGTTAGGATTAGGGTTAGGGTTTGTGTTGGTAGAATTGAGGTTTTGTGTTAGGCTTAGGATCAGGAAGAGTTTTTGGGTTAGAATCGAGTGCATTCCCGGTTAGAGTTAGTGTTGTGATTGACGATTTAGTGTTAGGGTTAGAATCGAGCACAATTAGGGTTAGAGTTTTGATGAGAATTCGTTAGGGTTAAGGTTAGTGTTAGGGGTAGGGGTAGGGGTAGAGTGCATTTAGGGGTAGGGGTATGAGTAGGGTTAGGATTAGGGTTAAGGTTTGTGTTGGTAGAATCGAGGTTTAGTGTTAGGCTCACGGTCAGGAATGGCTTTTGGGTTAGAATCGAGTGCATTTAGGGTTAGGTTTAGTGTTGAGATTGACGATTTAGTGTTAGGGTTATAATCGAGCACATTAGGGTTAGAGTTATGTTTAGAATTCGTTAGGGTTAGGGTTAGGGGTAGGGGTAGGGTAGAGGTTAGAATCCCGCTCATTTGTAGTGTTTGGGTTAGGGTTTGAGTGCATTTAGGGGTAGGGGATTAGTTTGGTGAGGATTAGGGTTAGGGTTTGTGTTGGTAGAATCGAGGTTTGGGGTTAGGCTTAGGGTCAGGAGAGCATTTTGGATCATAATTCAGAGCATTTAGGCTTAGGGTCAGTGTTGAAATTGATGATTTAGTTTTAGCGTTAGAATCAAGCACATTTAGGGATAGAGTTATGGTGAGAATTCGTTAGGGTTACGGTTAGTGTTAGGGTTAGGGGTATGGTAAGAGTGCATTTAGCGGCAGGAGTTGGGGGAAGGTTAGAATTAAAGTTAGGGTTAGTGTTGGAAGAATCGAGGTTTAGGTTTAGGCTTAGGGTCAGGATTGTATTTTGGATGAAAATCGAGTGTATTTAGGCTTTGTGTTAGTGTTCAGTTTGACGATTTAGTGTTATGATTTGAATCGAGCACATTTAGGGTTAGAGTTATGCTTAGAATTCAGTGCATTTAGGGTTAGGCTTAGGGTTAGGGTTAGGGTTAGGATCAGGGTTAGAATCGAGAGCATTTAAGGATAGTGCTGGGGTTAGAGTTAGGTTTAGAGTTCGCTTTCTTAGAATCGAGGGTTAGGGTTAAGGTTAGGCTTAGGGTGAGGGTTAGGTTTAGAATCAGGCTCATTTTTAGTGTTAGGGTTGGGGTTAGGGTTAGGGTTTGAGTGCATTTAGGGGTAGGGGAGGAGTTGAGTTAGGATTAGGGTTAGGGTTTGTGTTGGTAGAATCGCGGTTTTGTGTTAGGTTTAGGGTCAGGAAGGGTTTTTGGGTTAGAATCGAGTGCATTCCCGGTTAGAGTTAGTGTTGAGATTGACGATTTAGTGTTAGGGTTAGAATCGAGCACATTGGGGTTAGAGTTATGGTTAGAATCCAGTGCATTTAGGGTTAGGATTAGGGTTAGGGTTAGGGTTATGTTTAGGGTGAGGTTTAGAATCGAGTGCATTTAAGGATAGTGTTAGGGTGAGAGTTAGGTATAGGGTTAGCTTTCGTAAAATCGAGGGTTAGTGTTAGGGTTAGGGTTAGGGTTAGGATTAGGGTTAGAATCAAGCGCATTTTTAGTGTTAGGGTTAGGGTTAGTGTTAGGGTTAGAGTTCATTTAGGGGTAGCGGAGGAGTTGGGTGAGTATTAGGGTTAGGGTTTGTGTTGGTAGAATCGAGGTTTGGGGTTAGGCTTAGGGTCAGGAGAGCATTTTGGATCATAATTCAGAGCATTTAGGCTTAGGGTCAGTGTTGAAATTGATGATTTAGTTTTAGCGTTAGAATCAAGCACATTTAGGGATAGAGTTATGGTGAGAATTCGTTAGGGTTACAGTCAGTGTTAGGGTTAGGGGTATGGTAAGAGTGCATTTAGCGGCAGGGGTTGGGGCATGGTTAGAATTAAAGTTAGGGTTAGTGTTGGTAGAATCGAGGTTTAGGGTTAGGCTCAGGGTCAGGATTGCCTTTTGGGTTAGAATCGAGTGCATTCCCGGTTAGAGTTAGTGTTCAGATTGACGATTTAGTGTTAGGGTTAGAATCGAGCACATTTAGGGTTAGTGTTATGGTTAGAATTCGTTAGGGTTAGGGTTAGGGGTAGCGGTAGGGTAGGTGTTAGAATCACGCGCATTTTTCGTGTTAGTGTTAGGGTTAGTGTTAAGGTTAGAGTGCATTTAGAGGTAGGGGTAGCGGTAGGATTAGGATTTGGGTTAGGGTTAGTGATGGTAGAATCGAGGTTTAGGTTTAGGCTTAAGGTCAGGATTGCATTTTGGATCAGAATCGAGTGTATTTAGGCTTTGGCTTAGTGTTCAAATTGATGATTTAGTGTTATGGTTTGAATCGAGCACATTTAGGGTTAGGGTTATGCTTAGAATTCAGTGCATTTATGGTTAGAATTAGGGTTAGGGGTAGGGTTAGGGTTAGGTTTAGGGTCAGGGTTAGAATCGAGAGCATTTAAGGATAGTGCTAGGGTTAGAGTTAGGCTGAGGGTTAGCTTTCGTAGAATCGAGGGTTAGGCTTAGGGTTAGGCTTCGGGTTAAGGTTAGGTTTAGGGGCAGGGTTAGAATCGAGAGCATTTAAGGGTAGTACTAGGGTTAGAGTTAGGTTTAGGGTAAGCTTTCGTAGAATCGAGGGTTAGGGTTAGGGTTGGGGTTCGGGTTCGGATTAGAATCAAGCGAATTTTTAGTATTAGGGTTGGTGTAGGCTTACGATTACAGTGCATTTAGGGGTAGCTGTAGGAGTAGGGTTAGGATTAGGGTTACGGTTTGTGGTGGTAGAATCGAGGTTTAGGTTTAGTCTTAGGGTCAGGATTGCCTTTTGGCTTAGAATCGAGTGCATTCCGGGTAAAGTTAGTGCTGAGATTGACGATTTAGTGTTAGGGTTAGAATCGAGCACATTTAGGGTTAGAGTTATGGTTAGAATTCGTTAGGGTTAGGGGTAGGGGTAGGGGTAGGGTAGGGGTTAGAATCACGTGCATTTTAAGTGTTAGGGTTAGGGTTAGTGTTAGGGTTAGAGTGCATTTAGAGGTAGGGGTAGCGGTAGGATTAGGATTTGGGTTGGGTTAGTGATGGTAGAATCGAGGTTTAGGTTTAGGCTTAGGGTCAGGATTGCATTTTGGATCAGAATCGAGTGTATTTAGGCTTTGGGTTAGTGTCCAAATTGACGATTTAGTGTTATGGTTTGAATCGAGCACATTTAGGGTTAGAGTTATGCTTAGAATCCAGTGAATTTAGGGTTAGGCTTAATGTTAGGGTTAGGGTTAGGATCAGGGTTAGAATCGAGAGCATTTAAGGATAGTGCTAGGGTTAGAGTTAGGTTTAGCGTTCGCTTTCTTAGAATCGAGGGTTAGGGTTAAGGTTAGGCTTAGGGTGAGGGTTAGGTTAAGAATCAGGCGCATTTTTAGTGTTAGGGTTGGGGTTAGGGTTAGGGTTTGAGTGTATTTAGGGATAGGGGAGGAGTTGAGTTAGGATTAGGGTTAGGGATTGTGTTGGTAGAATCCAGGTTTTGTGTTAGGTTTAGGGTCAGGAAGGGTTTCTGGGTTAGAATCGAGTGCATTCCCGGTTAGAATTAGTGTTGAGATTGACGATTTAGTTTTAGGGTTAGAATAGAGCACATTGGGGTTAGAGTTCTGGTTAGAATCCAGTGCATTTAGGGTTAGGATTAGGGTTAGGGTTAGGGTTATGATTAGGGTGAGGTTTAGAATCGAGTGCGTTTAAGCATAGTGTTAGGGTTAGAGTTAGGTATAGGGTTAGCTTTCGTAGAATCGAGGGTTAGTGTTAGGGTGAGTGTTAGGGTTAGGATTAGGGTTAGAATCAAGCACATTTTTAATGTTAGGGTTGGGGTTAGGGTTAGGGTTTGAGTGCATTTAGGGGTAGGGGATTAGTTGGGTGAGGATTAGGGTTAGGGTTTGTGTTGGTAGAATCGAGGTTTGGGGTTAGGCTTAGGGTCAGGAGAGCATTTTGGATCATAATTCAGAGCATTTAGGCTTAGGGTCAGTGTTGAAATTGATGATTTAGTTTTAGCGTTAGAATCAAGCACATTTAGGGATAGAGTTATGGTGAGAATTCGTTAGGGTTACGGTTAGTGTTAGGGTTAGGGGTATGGTAAGAGTGCATTTAGCGGCAGGGGTTGGGGGATGGTTAGAATTAAAGTTAGGGTTAGTGTTGGTAGAATCGAGGTTTAGGGTTAGGCTCAGGGTCAGGATTGCCTTTTGGGTTAGAATCGAGTGCATTCCCGGTTAGAGTTAGTGTTGAGATTGACGATTTAGTGTTAGGGTTAGAATCGAGCACATTTAGGGTTAGTGTTATGGTTAGAATTCGTTAGGGTTAGGGTTAGGGGTAGCAGTAGGGTAGGGGTTAGAATCACGCGCATTTTTAGTGTTAGTGTTAGGGTTAGTGTTAAGGTTAGAGTGCATTTAGAGGTAGGGGTAGCGGTAGGATTAGGATTTGGGTTAGGGTTAGTGATGGTAGAATCGAGGTTTAGGTTTAGGCTTAGGGTCAGGATTGCATTTTGGATCAGAATCGAGTGTATTTAGGCTTTGGGTTAGTGTTCAAATTGAGGATTTAGTGTTATGGTTTGAATCGAGCACATTTAGGGTTAGGGTTATGCTTAGAATTCAGTGCATTTATGGTTAGGGTTAGGGTTAGGGGTAGGGTTAGGGTTAGGTTTAGGGTCAGGGTTAGAATCGAGAGCATTTAAGGATAGTACTTGTGTTAGAGTTAGGCTGAGGGTTAGCTTTCGTAGAATCGAGGGTTCGGCTTAGGGTTAGGCTTCGGGTTAGGGTTAGGTTTAGGGGCAGGGTTAGAATCGAGAGCATTTAAGGATAGTACTAGGGTTAGAGTTAGGTTTAGGGTAAGCTTTCGTAGAATCGAGGGTTAGGGTTAGGGTTGGGGTTCGGGTTCGGATTAGAATCAAGCGAATTTTTAGTATTAGGGTTGGGGTAGGCTTACGATTACAGTGCATTTAGGGGTAGCTGTAGGAGTAAGGTTAGGATTAGAGTTACGGTTTGTGGTGGTACAATCGAGGTTTAGGGTTAGGCTTAGGGTCAGGATTGCCTTTTGGGTTAGAATCCAGTGCATTCCGGGTAAAGTTAGTGCTGAGATTGACGATTTAGTGTTAGGGTTAGAATCGAGCACATTGGGGTTAGAGTTATGGTTAGAATCCAGTGCATTTAGGGTTAGGATTAGGGTTAGGGTTAGGGTTATGTTTAGGGTGAGGTTTAGAATCGAGTGCATTTAAGGATAGTGTTAGGGTGAGAGTTAGGTATAGGGTTAGCTTTCGTAAAATCGAGGGTTAGTGTTAGGGTTAGGGTTAGGGTTAGGATTAGGGTTAGAATCAAGCGCATTTTTAGTGTTAGGGTTAGGGTTAGTGTTAGGGTTAGAGTTCATTTAGGGGTAGGGGATGAGTTGGGTGAGGATTAGGGTTAGGGTTTGTGTTGGTAGAATCGAGGTTTGGGGTTAGGCTTAGGGTCAGGAAGGGCTTTTAGGTTAGAGTCGAGTGCATTTAGGGTTAGGCTTAGTGTTGAGATTGACGATTTAGTGTTAGTGTGAGAATCGAGCACATTGGGGTTAGAGTCACGGTTAGAATCCAGTGCATTTAGGGTTAGGATTAGGGTTAGGATTAGGGTTATGTTTAGGGTGAGGTTTAGAATCGAGTGCGTTTAAGCATAGTGTTAGGGTTAGAGTTAGGTATAGGGTTAGCTTTCGTAGAATCGAGGGTTAGTGTTAGGGTGAGGGTTAGGGTTAGGATTAGGGTTAGAATCAAGCACATTTTTAATGTTAGGGTTGGGGTTAGGGTTAGGGTTTGAGTGCATTTAGGGGTAGGGGAGGAGTTGGGTGAGGATTAGGGTTAGGGTTTGTGTTGGTAGAATCGAGGTTTGGGGTTAGGCTTAGGGTCAGGAGAGCATTTTGGATCATAATTCAGAGCATTTAAGCTTAGGGTCAGTGTTGAAATTGATGATTTAGTTTTAGCGTTAGAATCAAGCACATTTAGGGATAGAGTTATGGTGAGAATTCGTTAGGGTTACAGTTAGTGTTAGGGTTAGGGGTATGGTAAGAGTGCATTTAGCGGCAGGGGTTGGGGCATGGTTAGAATTAAGGTTAGGGTTAGTGTTGGTAGAATCGAGGTTTAGGGTTAGGCTCAGGGTCAGGATTGCCTTTTGGGTTAGAATCGAGTGCATTCCCGGTTAGAGTTAGTGTTGAGATTGAAGATTTAGTGTTAGGGTTAGAATCGAGCACATTTAGGGTTAGAGTTTTCATTAGAATTCGTTAGGGTTAGGGTTAGTGTTAGGGGTAGGGGTAGGGTAGAGTGCATTTAGGGGTAGGGGAATGAGTAGGGTTAGGATTAGGGTTAAGGTTTGTGTTGGTAGAATCGAGGTTTAGTGTTAGGCTCACGGTCAGGAATGGCTTTTAGGTTAGAATCGAGTGCATTTAGGGTTAGGTTTAGTGTTGAGATTGACGATTTAGTGTTAGGGTTATAATCGAGCACATTACGGTTAGAGTTATGTTTAGAATTCGTTAGGGTTAGGGTTAGGGGTAGGGGTAGGGTAGAGGTTAGAATCCCGCTCCTTTGTAGTGTTAGGGTTAGGGTTAGTGTTAAGGTTAGAGTGCATTTAGAGGTAGGGGTAGCGGTAGGATTAGGATTTGGGTTAGGGATAGTGATGGTAGAATCGAGGTTTAGGTTTAGGCTTAGGGTCAGGATTGCATTTTGGATGAAAATCGAGTGTATTTAGGCTTTGTGTTAGTGTTCAATTTGACGATTTAGTGTTATGATTTGAATCGAGCACATTTAGGGTGAGAGTTATGCTTAGAATTCAGTGCATTTAGGGTTAGGCTTAGGGTTAGGGTTAGGGTTAGGATCAGGGTTAGAATCGAGAGCATTTAAGGATAGTGCTGGGGTTAGAGTTAGGTTTAGAGTTCGCTTTCTTAGAATCGAGGGTTAGGGTTAAGGTTAGGCTTAGGGTGAGGGTTAGGTTTAGAATCAGGCTCATTTTTAGTGTTAGGGTTGGGGTTAGGGTTAGGGTTTGAGTGCATTTAGGGGTAGGGGAGGAGTTGAGTTCGGATTAGGGTTAGGGTTTGTGTCGGTAGAATCGAGGTTTTGTGTTAGGTTTAGGGTCAGGAAGGGTTTTTGGGTTAGAATCGAGTGCATTCCCGGTTAGAGTTAGTGTTGAGATTGACGATTTAGTGTTAGGGTTAGAATCGAGCACATTGGGGTTAGATTTATGGTTAGAATCCAGTGAATTTAGGGTTAGGCTTAAGGTTAGGGTTAGGGTTAGGATCAGGGTTAGAATCGAGAGCATTTAAGGATAGTGCTAGGGTTAGAGGTAGGTTTAGCGTTCGCTTTCTTAGAATCGAGGGTTAAGGTTAAGGTTAGGCTTAAGGTGAGGGTTAGGTTTAGAATCAGGCGCATTTTTAGTGTTAGGGTTTGGGTTAGGGTTAGGGTTTGAGTGCATTTAGGGGTAGGGGAGGAGTTGAGTTAGGATTAGGGTTAGGGTTTGTGTTGGTAGAATCGAGGTTTTGTGTTAGGTTTAGGGTCAGGAAGGGTTTTTGGGTTAGAATCGAGTGCATTCCCGGTTAGAGTTAGTGTTGAGATTGACGATTTAGTGTCAGGGTTAGAATCGAGCAAATTGGGTTTAGGGTTATGGTTAGAATCCAGTGCATTTAGGGTTAGGATTAGGGTTAGGGTTAGGGTTATGTTTAGGGTGAGGTTTAGAATCGAGTGCATTTAAGGATAGTGTTAGGGTTAGTTAGGTATAGGGTTAGCTTTCCTAAAATCGAAGGTTAGTGTTAGGGTTAGGGTTGGGATTAGGGTTAGAATCAAGCGCATTTTTAGTGTTAGGGTTAGGGTTAGTGTTAGGGTTAGAGTGCATTTAGAGGTAGGGGTAGCGGTAGGATTAGGATTTGGGTTAGGGTTAGTGATGGTAGAATCGAGGTTTAGGTTTAGGCTTAGGGTCAGGATTGCATTTTGGATCAGAATCGAGTGTATTTAGGCTTTGGGTTAGTGTTCAAATTGAGGATTTAGTGTTGTGGTTTGAATCGAGCACAAATAGGGTTAGGGTTATGCTTAGAATTCAGTGCATTTATGGTTAGGGTTAGGGTTAGGGGTAGGGTTAGGGTTAGGTTTAGGGTCAGGGTTAGAATCGAGAGCATTTAAGGATAGTACTTGTGTTAGAGTTAGGCTGAGGGTTAGCTTTCGTAGAATCGAGGGTTAGGCTTAGGGTTAGGCTTCGGGTTAGGGTTAGGTTTAGGGGCAGGGTTAGAATCGAGAGCATTTAAGGATAGTACTAGGGTCAGAGTTAGGTTTAGGGTAAGCTTTCGTAGAATCGAGGGTTAGGGTTAGGGTTGGGGTTCGGGTTCGGATTAGAATCAAGCGAATTTTTAGTATTAGGGTTGGGGTAGGCTTACGATTACAGTGCATTTAGGGGTAGCTGTAGGAGTAGGGTTAGGATTAGGGTTACGGTTTGTGGTGGTACAATCGAGGTTTAGGGTTAGGCTTAGGGTCAGGATTGCCTTTTGGGTTAGAATCGAGTGCATTCCGGGTAAAGTTAGTGCTGAGATTGACGATTTAGTGTTAGGGTTAGAATCGAGCACATTTAGGGTTAGAGTTATGGTTAGAATTCGTTAGGGTTAGGGGTAGGGGTAGGGGTAGGGTAGGGGTTAGAATCACGTGCATTTTAAGTGTTAGGGTGAGGGTTAGTGTTAGGGTTAGAGTGCATTTAGAGGTAGGGGTAGCGGTAGGATTAGGATTTGGGTTAGGGTTAGTGATGGTAGAATCGAGGTTTAGGTTTAGGCTTAGGGTCAGGATTGCATTTTGGATCAGAATCGAGTGTATTTAGGCTTTGGGTTAGTGTTCAAATTGACGATTTAGTGTAATGGTTTGAATCGAGCACATTTAGGGTTAGAGTTATGCTTAGAATTCAGTGCATTTAGGGTTAGGCTTAGGCTGAGGGTTAGGGTTAGGATCAGGGTTAGAATCGAGAGCATTTAAGGATAGTGCTAGGGTTAGAGTTAGGTTTAGCGTTCGCTTTCTTAGAATCGAGGGTTAGGGTTAAGGTTAGGCTTAGGGTGAGGGTTAGGTTTAGAATCAGGCGCATTTTTAGTGTTAGGGTTGGGGTTAGGGTTAGGGTTTGAGTGCATTTAGGGGTAGGGGAGGAGTTGAGTTAGGATTAGGCTTAGGGTTTGTGTTGGGAGAATCGAGGTTTAGGTTTAGGCTTAGGGTCAGGATTGTATTTTGAATGAAAATCGAGTGTATTTAGGCTTTGTGTTAGTGTTCAATTTGACGATTTAGTGTTATGATTTCAATCGAGCGCATTTAGGGTTAGAGTTATGCTTAGACTTCAGTGCATTTAGGGTTAGGCTTAGGGTTAGGGTTAGGGTTAGGATCAGGGTTAGAATCGAGAGCATTTAAGGATAGTGCTGGGTTTAGAGTTAGGTTTAGAGTTCGCTTTCTTAGAATCGAGGGTTAGGGTTAAGGTTAGGCTTAGGGTGAGGGTTAGGTTTAGAATCAGGCTCAATTTTAGTGTTAGGGTTGGGGTTAGGGTTAGGGTTTGAGTGCATTTAGGAGTAGGGGAGGAGTTGAGTTAGGATTAGGGTTAGGGTTTGTGTTGGTAGAATCGAGGTTTTGTGTTAGGTTTAGGGTCAGGAAGGGTTTTTGGGTTAGAATCGAGTGCATTCCCGGTTAGAGTTAGTGTTGAGATTGACGATTTAGTTTAAGGGTTAGAATCGAGCACATTGGGGTTAGAGTTATGGTTAGAATCCAGTGCATTTAGGGTTAGGATTAGGGTTAGGGTTAGGGTTATGTTTAGGGTGAGGTTTAGAATCGAGTGCATTTAAGGATAGTGTTAGGGTGAGAGTTAGGTATAGGGTTAGCTTTCATAAAATCGAGGGTTAGTGTTAGGGTTAGGGTTAGGGTTAGGATTAGGGTTAGAATCAAGCGCATTTTTAGTGTTAGGGTTAGGGTTAGTGTTAGGGTTAGAGTTCATTTAGGGGTAGGGGATGAGTTGGGTGAGGATTAGGGTTAGGGTTTGTGTTGGTAGAATCGAGGTTTGGGGTTAGGCTTAGGGTCAGGAAGGGCTTTTAGGTTAGAGTCGAGTGCATTTAGGGTTAGGCTTAGTGTTGAGATTGACGATTTAGTGTTAGGGTGAGAATCGAGCACATTGGGGTTAGAGTCACGGTTAGAATCCAGTGCATTTAGGGTTAGGATTAGGGTTAGGATTAGGGTTATGTTTAGGGTGAGGTTTAGAATCGAGTGCGTTTAAGCATAGTGTTAGGGTTAGAGTTAGGTATAGGGTTAGCTTTCGTAGAATCGAGGGTTAGTGTTAGGGTGAGGGTTAGGGTTAGGATCAGGGTTAGAATCAAGCGCATTTTTAATGTTAGGGTTGGGGTTAGGGTTAGGGTTTGAGTGCATTTAGGGGTAGGGGATGAGTTGGGTGAGGATTAGGGTTAGGGTTTGTGTTGGTAGAATCGAGGTTTGGGGTTAGGCTTAGGGTCAGGAGAGCATTTTGGATCATAATTCAGAGCATTTAGGCTTAGGGTCAGTGTTGAAATTGATGATTTAGTTTTAGCGTTAGAATCAAGCACATTTAGGGATAGAGTTATGGTGAGAATTCGTTAGGGTTACAGTTAGTGTTAGGGTTAGGGGTATGGTAAGAGTGCATTTAGCGGCAGGGGTTGGGGCATGGTTAGAATTAAGGTTAGGGTTAGTGTTGGTAGAATCGAGGTTTAGGGTTAGGCTCAGGGTCAGGATTGCCTTTTGGGTTAGAATCGAGTGCATTCCCGGTTAGAGTTAGTGTTGAGATTGAAGATTTAGTGTTAGGGTTAGAATCGAGCACATTTAGGGTTAGAGTTTTCATTAGAATTCGTTAGGGTTAGGGTTAGTGTTAGGGGTAGGGGTAGGGTAGAGTGCATTTAGGGGTAGGGGAATGAGTAGGGTTAGGATTAGGGTTAAGGTTTGTGTTGGTAGAATCGAGGTTTAGGGTTAGGCTTAGGGTCAGGAATGGCTTTTGGGTTAGAATCCAGTGCATTTAGGGTTAGGGATAGGGTTAGGATAACGATTATGTTTAAGGTGAGGGTTAGAATCGAGTGCATTTAAGGATAGTGTTAGGGTTACAGTTAGGTTAGGGTTAGCTTTCGTAAAATCAATGGTTCGGGTTAGGGTTAGGGTTAGGGTTAAAATCAGGCGCATTTTTTGTGTTCTAGTTTTCGTTAGGGTATGGCTAAGAGTGCATTTATGGGTAGGGGTAGGAGTAGCGTTAGAATTAAGGTTAAGGTTTGTGTTGGTAGAATCGAGGTTAAGGGTTAGCCTTAGGGTCAGGAATGGCTTTTGGGTTAGAATCCAGTGCATTTAGGCTTAGGGATACTGTTGAAATTGAAGATTTAGTGTTTGGGGTAGAATCAAGCACATTTAGGCTTAGAGTTTTGGTTGGAACTCGTTAGGGTTAGGGTTAGTGTTAGGGGTAGGGGTAGCGTTAGAGTGCATTTAGTGGTAGGGGTAGGCGTAGGGTTAGGATTAGGGTTAGGGTTTGTGTTGGTAGAATCGAAGTTTAGGGTTAGGCTTAGGGTCAGGATTGCTTTTTGGGTTAGAATTGAGAGCATTTAGGGTTAGAGTTAGTGTTGAGATTGACGATTTAGTGTTAGGCTTAGAATCGAGCACATTAGGGTTAGAGTTATGGCTAGAATCCAGTGCATTTAGGGTTAGGGATAGGGTTAGGATAACGGTTATGTTTAGGGTGAGGGTTAGAATCGAGTGCATTTAAGGATAGTTTTAGGGTTAGAGTTAGGTTAGGGTTAGCTTTCTTAAAATCTACGGTTCGGGTTAGGGTTAGGGTTAGAGTTAGGGTTAGGGTTAGAATAAAGGGCATTTTTAGTGTTAAGGTTAGGGTTAGGGTTAGAGGGCATTCAGGGGTAGGGGTAGGAGTAGGGTTAGGATTACGGTTAGGGTTTTTGTTGGTAGAATCGAAGTTTAGTGGTCGGCTTCGGGTCAGGATTGCCTTTTGGGTTAGAATCGAGTGCATTTAGGGTTAGGGTTAGTGTTGAGATTGGCGAATTAGTGTTAGGGTTAGATTCGAGCACATTAGGGTTAGAGTTATGGTAAGAATCCAATGCATTAAGGTTTAGGTTTAAGGTTAGGGTTATTAGGGTCAGGATTAGAATCGAGAGCATTTAAGGATAGTGTTAGGGTTAGAGTTAGGTTTAGGGTTAGGTTTCATAGAATTGAGGGTTAGGGTTAGGCTTAGGGTTAGGGTTAGGGTTAGAATCAGGCGCATTTTTAGTGTTCTGCTCTTCGTTAGGGTATGGCTTAGAGTGCATTTAGGGGTAGGGTAGGAGTAGGGTTAGGATTAGGGTTAAGGTTTGTGTTGGTAGAATCGAGATTTAGGGTTAGGCTTAGGGTCAGGAATGGCTTTTGGGTTAGAATCCAGTGCATTTAGGCTTAGGGATACTGTCGAAACTGACGATTTAGTGTTAGGGTTATAATCGAGCACATTAGGGTTAGAGTTATGGTTAGAATCCAGTGCATTTAGAGTTAGGATTAGGGTTAGGGTTAGGGTTATGTTCAGGGTGAGGGTTAGAATCGAGTGCATTTAAGCATAGTGTTAGGCTTAGAGTTAGGTATAGGGTTACCTTTCGTAGAATCGAGGGTTAGTGTTAGGGTTGGGGTTAGGGTTAGGATTAGGACTAGAATCAAGCGCATTTTTAGTTTTAGGTTTGGGGTTAGGGTTAGGGTTTGAGTGCATTTAGGGGTAGGGGAGGAGTTGGGTGAGGATTAGGGTTAGGGTTTGTGTTGGTAGAATCGAGGCTTTGGGTTAGGCTTATGGTCAGGACAGCATTTTGGGTCATAATTCAGACCATTTAGGGTTAGGGTTAGTGTTGAAATTGATGATTTAGTTTTAGCGTTAGAATCAAGCACATTTAGGAATAGAGTTATGATTAGAATTCGTTAAGGTTACGGTTAGTGTTAGGGTTAGGGGTATGGTTAGAGTGCATTTAGCGGTAGGGGTTGGGGCACAGTTAGAATTAAGGGTAGGATTAGTGGTGGTAGAATCGAGGTTTAGGGTTAGGCTCAGGGTCAGGATTGCCTTTTGGGTTAGAATCGAGTGCATTTAAGCTTAAGGTTACTGTTGAGATTGACGAATTAGTGCTAGGGTTAGAATCAAGAACATTACAGTTAGAGTTATGGTTAGAATCCAGTGCATTTAGGGTTAGCCTTAGGCTTAGGGTTACAGTTAACTTTAGTGTGAGTTTAGAATCGAGTGCATTTAAGTATAGTGTTAGGGTTAGAGTTAGGTTTAGGGTTAGTTTTCGTAGAATCGAGGGTTAGGCTTCGTGTTAGGGTTAGCGTTAGGGTTAGGGTTAGAATGAGGCGCAATATTAGTGTTATGGTTGGGGTTAGGGTATGGCTTAGAGTGCATTTAGTGGTAGGGGTGGGAGTAGCGTTAGGATTAGGGTTAAGGTTTGTGTTGGTAGAATCGAGGTTTAAGGTTAGGTTTAGGGTCAGGATTGCCTTTTGAGTTAGAATCTAGTGCATTTAGGGTTAGAGTTAGTGTTGAGATTGACGATTTAGTATTAGGGTTAGAATCGAGCACATTAGGGTTAGAGTTATGGTTCGAATCCAGTGCATTTAGGGTTAGGGATAGGGTTAGGATAACGGTTATGTTTAGGGTTAGGGTTGGAATCGAGTGCATTTAAGGATAGTGTTAGGGTTAGAGTTAGGTTAGGGTTAGCTTTCTTAGAATCGACGATTAGGTTTAGGGTTAGGATTAGCCTTAGGGTTAGGGTTAGGGTTGGGTTTAGGGTTAGGGTTAGAAGCAAGGACAGTTTTAGTGTTAAGGTTACTGTTCCGGTTAGGGTTAGAGGGCATTCAGGGGTAGGGGTAGGATAAGGGTTAGGATTAGGGTTAGGGTTTTTGTTGGAAGAATTGAGGTTCAGGCTTAGGCTTAGGGTCAGGATTGCCTTTTGGGGTAGAATTGAGAGCATTTACGGTTACAGTTAGTGTTGAGATTGACGATTTAGTGTTAAGGGTAGAAACGAGCACATTAGCGTTAGAGTTTTGGTTAGAATATAATGCATTTAGGGTTAGGATTAGGGTTAGGGTTATTAAGGTCAGTGTTTGAATCGAGAGCATTTAAGGATAGTGCTAGTTTCAAGTTAGGTTTAGCTTTCGCTTTCTTAGAATCGAGGGTTAGGGTTAACGTTTGGCTTAGGGTGAGGGTTAGCGTTAGAATCAGGCACATTTTTAGTGTTCTGGTTTTCGTCAGGGTACGGCTTAGAGTGCATTTAGGGGTAGGGGAGGAGTAGGGTTAGGATTAGGGTTAAGGTTTCTGTTATTAGAATCGAGGTTTAGGGTTAGGCTTAGGGTCAGAAATGGCTTTTGGGTTAGAATCGAGTTCATTTAGGCTTAGGGATAGTGTTGAAATTGACGATTTAGTGTTAGGGTTAGAATCGAGCACATTTAGGGTTAGAATTTTGGTTAGAATTGGTTAGGGTTAGTGTTAGTGTTAGGGGTAGGTGTAGGGTTAGGGTTAGGGTTAAGGTTTCTGTTATTAGAATCGAGGTTTACAGTTAGGCTTAGGGTCAGGAATGGCTTTTGGGTTAGAGTCGAGTGCATTTAGGGTTAGGCTTAGTGTTGAGCTTCACGCTTTAGTGTTAGGGTTATAATCGAGCACATTAGGGTTAGAGGTATGGTTAAAATCCAGTGCATTTAGGGTTATGCTTAGGGTTAGGGTTAGGGTTATGCTTAGGGTAAGGGTTGGAATGGAGTGCATTTAAGGATAGTGTTAGGGTTAGAGTTAGCTATAGGGTCAGCTTTCATAGAATCGAGGGTTAGTGTGAGGGTTAGGGTTAGGGTTAGAATTAGGGTTAGAATCAAGCGCATTTTTAGTGTTAGGGTTGGAGTTAGGGTTAGGGTTTGAGTGCATTTAGGGGTAGGGGAGGAGTTGGGTTAGGATTCGGGTTAGGGTTTGTGTTGGTAGAATCGAAGTTTTGGGTTAGGGTTAGGGTCAGGAGAGCATTTTGGGTCATAATTCAGAGCATTTAGGCTTAGGGTTAGTGTTGAAATTGATGATTTAGTTTTAGAGTTAGAATCAAGCACATTTAGGGTTAGAGTTATTGTGAGAATTCGTTATAGTTAGTTTTAACCCTAATTTCAACACTAACCCTGAGCCTAAATGCACTCTATTCTAACCCAAATGCAATCCTGACACTAAGCCTAACCCTAAACCTCGATTCTACGAAAAAAAACCGCTAATACTACCTATAACAAATTCTCACCATAACACTAACCCTAAATGTGCTCGTTTCTAACCCTAACACTAAATCGTCAATTTCAACACTAACCATAAGCCTAAATGCACTCTATTCTAACCAAAATGCAATCCTGACACTAAGCTTAGCCATAAACCTCGATTCTACGAAAAAAAATCTAATACTAACTATAACGAATTCTCACCATAACTCTAACCCTAAATGTGCTCGTTTCTACCCTAACACTAAGTCGCCAATTTCAACACTAACCCTAAGACTAAATGCAGTGTATTCTAACCAAAATGCAATCCTGACACTAAGCTTAACCCTAAACCTCGATTCTACGAACAAAAACCCCAGCCCTATCCCACACTAATTCTAACCGTAACTCTAACACTAAATGTGTTCGTTTCTATCCCTAACACTAACTCGTCAATTTCAACACTAACCCTACGCCTAAATGCACTCTATTCTAACCAAAATGCAATCCTGACACTAAGGATAACCCTAAACCTCGATTGTACGAAAAAAAACTCTACTACTAACTATAAGGAATTCTCACCATAACTGTAACTGTAAATGTGCTCGTTTCTTACCCTAACACTAAGTGGTCAATGTCAACATTAACCCTAAGCCTAAATGCACTCTATTCTAACCAAAATGCAATCCTGACACTAAGCCTAACCCTAAACCTCGATTCTACGAACAAAAACCCTAGCCCTGTCCCAAACTAATTCTAACTGTAACTCTAACCCTAAATATGTTCGTTTCTATTCCTAACACTAACTCGTCCATTTCACCACTAACCGTACGACTAAATGCACTCTATTCTAACCAAAATGCAATCCTGACACTAAGCTTAACCCTTAACCTCGATTCTACGAAAAAAACTCTACTACTAACTATAAGGAAATTTCACCATAACTCTAACCCTAAATGTGCTCGTTTCTAACCCTAACACTAAGTCGTCAATTTCAACACTAACCCTAAGCATAAATGCACTCTATTCTAACCAAAATGCAATCCTGACACTAAGCCTAACCCTAAACCTCGATTCTACGAAAAAAAACTCTACTACTAACTATAAAGAATTCTCACTATAACTCTCACCATAAATGTGCTCGTTTCTAACCCTAACACTAAGTCGTCAATTTCAACACTAACCCTAAGCCTAAATGCACTCTATTCTAACCAAAATGCAATCCTGACACTAAGCCTAACCCTAAATCTCGATTCTACGAAAAAAAACTCTACTACTAACTATAAGGAAATCTCACCATAACTCTAACCCTAAATGTGCTCGTTTCTAACCCTAACACTAAGTCGTCAATTTCAACACTAACCCTAAGCATAAATGCACTCTATTCTAACCAAAATGCAATCCTGACACTAAGCCTAACCCTAAACCTCGATTCTACGAAAAAAAACTCTAATACTAACTATAAGGAATTCTCACCATAACTCTATCCCTAAATGTGCTCGTTTCTAACCCTAACACTAAGTCGTCAATTTCAACACTAACCCTAAGCCTAAATGCACTCTATTCTAACCAAAATGCAATCCTGACACTAAACCTAACCCTAAACCTCGATTCTACGAAAAAAAACTCTACTACTAACTATAAGGAAATCTCACTATAACTCTCACCCTAAATGTGCTCGTTTCTATCCCTAACACTAACTCGTCAATTTCAACACTAACCCTAAGCCTAAATGCACTCTATTCTAACCAAAATGCAATCCTGACACTAAGCCTAACCCTAAACCTCGATTCTACGAAAAAAAACTCTACTACTAACTATAAGGAATTCTCACCATAACTCTAACCCTAAATGTGCTCGTTTCGAACCCTAACACTAAGTCGTCAATTTCAACACTAACCCTAAGCATAAATGCACTCTATTCTAACCAAAATGCAATCCTGACACTAAGCCTAACCCTAAACCTCGATTCTACGAAAAAAACTCTAATACTAACTATAAGGAATTCTCACCATAACTCTATCCCTAAATGTGCTCGTTTCTAACCCTAACACTAAGTCGTCAATTTCAACACTAACCCTAAGCCTAAATGCACTCTATTCTAACCAAAATGCAATCCTGACACTAAGCCTAACCCTAAACCTCGATTCTGCGATCAAAAACCCTAGCCCTATCCCAAACTAATTCTAACTGTAACTCTAACCCTAAATGTGTTCGTTTCTATCCCTAACACTAACTCATCCATTTCAACACTAACCGTACGACTAAATGCACTCTATTCTAACCAAAATGCAATCCTGACACTAAGCCTAAAACTAAACCTCAATTCTACGAAAAAAACTCTACTACTAACTATAAGGAATTCTCACCATAACTCTAACCCTAAATGTGCTCGTTTCTAAACCTAATACTAAATCGTCAATTTCAACAATCACCCAAAGCCTAAATGCACTCTATTCTAACCAAAATGCAATCCTGACAATAAGCCTAACACTAAACCTCGATTCTACGAAAGAAAACCCTAGCACTATCCCAAATTAATTCTAACCGTAACTCTAACCCTAAATGTGTTCGTTTCTAACCCTAACACTAACAAGTCTATTTCAACACTAACCCTAAGCCTAAATGCACTCTATTCTAACCAAAATGCAATCCTGACACTAAGCTTAGCCATAAACCTCGATTCTACGAAAAAAAATATAATACTAACTCTAAGTAATTCTCACCATAACTCTAACCCTAAATGTGCTCGTTTCTACCGTAACACTAAGTGGCCAATTTCAACAGTAACCCTAAGACTAAATGCAGTCTATTCTGACGAAAATGCAATCCTGACACTAAGCCTAACACTAAACCTCGATTCTACGAAAAAAAACTCTACTACTAACTATAACGAATTCTCACCATAACGCTAACCCTAAATGTGCTCGTTTCTAACCCTAACACTAAGTCGTCAATTTCAACAATAACCCTAAGCCTAAATGCACTCTATTCTAACTAAAATGCAATCCTGACACTAAGCCTAACCCTAAACCTCGATTCTACGAAAAAAAACTCTACTACTGACTCTAAGTAATTCTCACCATAACTCTAACCCTAAATGTGCTCGTTTCTAACCCTAACACTAAGTCGCCAATTTCAACACTAACCCTAACCCTAAATGCACTCTATTCTAACCAAAATGCAATCCTGACACTAAGCCTCACCGTAAACCTCGATTCTACGAAAAAAAAACTCTACAACTAACTATAAGGAATTCTCACTATAACTCTAACCCGAAATGTGCTCGTTTCTAACCCTAACACTAAGTCGCCAATTTCAACACTAACCCTAAGCCTAAATGCACTCTATTCTAACCAAATGCAATCATGACACTATGCCTAACTCTAAACCTCGATTCTACGAAAAAAACTCTAATACTAACTATAAGGTATTCTCACCATAATTCTAACCCTAAATGTGCTCGTTTCTAACGCTAACAGTAAGTCGTCAATTTCAACACTAAACCTACGCCTGAATGCACTCTTTTCTAACCAAAATGCAATCCTGACACTAAGCCTAAACCTAAACCTCGATTCTACGAAAAAAAACTCTACTACTGACTATAAGGAATTCTCAGTATAAATCTAACCCTAAATGTGATCGTTTCTAACCCTAACACTAACTCGTCAATTTCAACACTAATCCTGAGCCAAAATGCACTCTATTCTAACCAAAGTGCAATCCTGACACTAAGCCTAACTCTAAATCTCGATTCTAAAAAAAATCTCTAATACTGACTATAAGGAATTCTCACCATAATTCTAACCCTAAATGTGCTCGTTTCTAACCCTAACACTAATTCGTCAATTTCAACACTAACCCTACCCCCTGAATGCACTCTATTCTAACCAAAATGCAATCCTGACACTAAGCCTAACACTATACCTCGATTCTACGAAAAAAAACTCTACTACTAACTATAAGGAATTCTCACCATAACTCTAACCCTAAATGTGCTCGTTTCTAAACCTAACACTAAGTCATCAATTTAAACAATAACCCTAAGCCTAAATGGACTCTATTCTAACCAAAATGCAATCCTGACACTAAGCCTAACCCTAAACCTCAATTCTACGAAAAACTCTACTACTAACTGTAAGGAATTCTCACTATAACTCTAATCCTAAATGTGCTCGTTTCTAACCCTAACACTAAGTCGTTAATTTCAGCGCTAACCCTAAGCCTAAATGCACTCTATTCTAACCAAAATGTAATCCTGACACTAAGCCTAACCCTAAACCTCGATTCTACGAAAAAAAACTCTACTACTAAGTATAAGGAATTCTCACTATAACTCTAAACCTAAATGTGCTCGTTTCTAACCCTAACACTAACTCGTCTATTTCAACACTAACCCTGAGCCTAAAGGCACTCTATTCTAACCAAAATGCAATCCTGACACTAAGCCTAACCCTAAACCTCGATTCTACGAAAAAAAACTCTACTACTAACTATAAGGAATTCTCACCATAATTCTAAGCCTAAATGTGCTCGTTTCTAACCCTAACACTAATTCGCCAAATTCAACACTAACCCTAAGCCTAAATGCACTCTATTCTAACCAAAATGCAATCCTGACACTAAGCTTAACCCTAAACCTCGATTCTACGAACAAAAACTCTAATACAAACTACAACGAATTCTCACATAACTCTAACCCTAAATGTGCTCGTTTCTAACCCTAACAATAAGTCGTCAATTTCACCACTAACCCTACGCCTAAATGCACTCTATTCTAACCAAAATGCAATCCTGACACTAAGCCTAACACTAAACTCGATTCTACGAAAAAAACTCTACTACTAACTATAAGGAATTCTCACCATAACTCTAACCCTAAATGTGCTAGTTTCTAACCCTAACACTAAGTCGCCAATTTCAACACTAAACTTAAGCCTAAATGCACTCTACTCTAACCAAAATGCAATCCTGACACTAAGCCTAACCGTAAACCTCGATTCTACGAAAAAAAACTCTACTACTAACTATAAGGAATTCTCACTATAACTCTAACCCTAAATGTGCTCGTTTCTAACCCTAACACTAACTCGTCAATTTCAACACTAACCCTAAGCCTAAATGCACTCTATTCTAACCAAATGCAATACTGACACTAAGCCTAACTCTAAACCTCTATTCTACGAAAAAAACTGTAATACTAACTATAAGGAATTCTCACCATGATTCTAACCCTAAATGTGCTCCTTTCTAACCCTAACACTAAGTCGCCAATTTCAACACTAACCCTAAGCCTAAATGCACTCTATTCTAACCAAAATGCAATCCTGACACTAAGCCTCACCGTAAACCTCGATTCTACGAAAAAAAAACTCTACTACTAAGTATAAGGAATTCTCACTATAACTGTAAACCTACATGTGCTCGTTTCTAACCCTAACACTAAATCGTCAATTTCAACACTAACCCTAAGCCTAAATGCACTCTATTCTAACCAAAATGCAATCCTGACACTAAGCCTCACCGTAAACCTCGATTCTACGAAAAAAAAACTCTACTACTAAGTATAAGGAATTCTCACTATAACTGTAAACCTACATGTGCTCGTTTCTAACCCTAACACTAAATCGTCAATTTCAACACTAACCCTGAGCCTAAATGAACTCTATTCTAACCAAAATGCAATCCTGACACTAAGCCTAACCCTAAACCTCGATTCTACGAAAAAAAAACTCTGCTAGTAACTATAAGGAATTCTCACTATAACTCTAAACCTAAATGTGCTCGTTTCTAACCCTAACACGAACTCGTCTATTTCAACACTAACCCTGAGCCTAAATGCACTCTATTCTAACGAAAATGCAATCCTGACAATAAGCCTAACCGTAAACCTCGATTCTACGAAAAAAAACTCTACTACTAACTATAACGAATTCTCACCATAACTCTAACCCTAAATGTGCTTGTATCTAACCCTAACACTAAGTCGTCAATTTCAACAATAACCCTAAGCCTAAATGCACTCTATTCTAACTAAAATGCAATCCTGACACTAAGTCTAACCCTAAACCTCGATTCTACGAAAAAAAACTCTACTACTAACTATTAGGAATTCTCACTATAACTCTAACCCTAAATGTGCTCGTTTCTAACCCTAACACTAAGTCGCCAATTTCAACACTAACCCTAAGCCTAAATGAACTCTATTCTAACCAAAATGCAATCCTGACACTAAGCCTCACCGTAAACCTCGATTCTACGAAAAAAAAACTCTACTACTAACTATAAGGAATTCTCACTATAACTCTAACCCGAAATGTGCTCGTTTCTAACCCTAACACTAAGTCGTCAATTTCAACACTAACCCTAAGCCCAAATGCACTCTATTCTAACCAAAATGCAATCCTGACACTAAGCTTTACCCTAAACCTCGATTCTACGAACAAAAACTCTAATACTAACTACAACGAATTCTCACATAACTCTAACCCTAAATGTGCTTGTTTCTAACCCTAACACTAAGTCGTCAATTTCAACCCAAACCCTAAGCCTAAATGCACTCTATTCTAACCAAATGCAATCCTCACACTAAGCCTAACTCTAAACCTCGATTCTACGAAAAAAACTCTAATAATAACTATAAGGAATTCTCACCATAATTCTAACCCTAAATGTGCTCGTTTCTAACCCTAACACTAATTCGTCAATTTCAACACTAACCCTACCCCTGAATGCACTCTGTTCGAACCAAAATGCAATCCTGACACTAAGCCTAACACTAAACCTCGATTCTACGAAAAAAAATTCTACTACTAACTATAACGAATTCTCACCATAACTCTAACCCTAAATGTGCTCGTTTCTAAACCTAACACAAAGACATCAATTTAAACAATAAACCTAAGCCTAAATGCACTCTATTCTAACCAAAATGCAATCCTGACACTAAGCCTAACCCTAAACCTCTATTCTACGAAAAACTCTACTACTAACTATAAGGAATTCTCACTATAACTTTAACCCTAAATGTGCTCGTTTCTAACCCTAACACTAAGTCGTCAATTGCAGCACAAACCCTAAGCCTAAATGCACTCTATTCTAACCACAATGTAATCCTGACACTAAGCCTAACCCTAAACCTCGATTCTATGAAAAAAAACTCTACTACTAAGTATAAGGAATTCTCACTATAACTCTAAACCTAAATGTGCTCGTTTCTAACCATAACACTAAGTCGCCAATTTCAACACTAACCTTAAGCCTAAATGGACTCTATTCTAACCAAAATGCAATCCTGACACTAAGCTTAAGCCTAAACCTCGATTCTACGAACAAAAACTCTAATACAAACTACAACGAATTCTCACATAACTCTAATCCTAAATGTGCTCGTTTCTAACCCTAACACTAAGTCGTCAATTTCAACACTCACCCTACTCCTAAATGCACTCTATTCTAACCAAAATGCAATCCTGACACTAGGCCTAACACTAAACCTCGATTCTACGAAAAAAAACTCTACTACTAGCTATAACGAATTCTGACCATAACTCTAACCCTAAATGTGCTCGTATCTAACCCTAACACTAAGTCGCCAATTTCAACACTAAACTTAAGCCTAAATGCACTCTACTCTAACCAAAATGCAATCCTGACACTAAGCCTAACCGTAAACCTCGATTCTACGAAAAAAAACTCTACTACTAACTATAAGGAATTCTCACTATAACTCTAACCCTAAATGTGCTCGTTTCTAACCCTAACACTAACTCGTCAATTTCAACACTAACCCTAAGCCTAAATGCACTCTATTCTAACCAAATGCAATCCTGACACTAAGCCTAACTCTAAACCTCTATTCTACGAAAAAAACTGTAATACTAACTATAAGGAATTCTCACCATGATTCTAACCCTAAATGTGCTCCTTTCTAACCCTAACACTAAGTCGCCAATTTCAACACTAACCCTAAGCCTAAATGCACTCTATTCTAACCAAAATGCAATCCTGACACTAAGCCTCACCGTAAACCTCGATTCTACGAAAAAAAAACTCTACTACTAAGTATAAGGAATTCTCACTATAACTGTAAACCTACATGTGCTCGTTTCTAACCCTAACACTAAATCGTCAATTTCAACACTAACCCTGAGCCTAAATGCACTCTATTCTAACCAAAATGCAATCCTGACACTAAGCCTCACCGTAAACCTCGATTCTACGAAAAAAAAACTCTACTACTAACTATAAGGAATTCTCACTATAACTCTAAACCTAAATGTGCTCGTTTCTAACCCTAACACGAACTCGTCTATTTCAACACTAACCCTGAGCCTAAATGCACTCTATTCTAACGAAAATGCAATCCTGACACTAGGCCTAACACTAAACCTCGATTCTACGAAAAAAAACTCTACTACTAACTATAACGAATTCTCACCATAACTCTAACCCTAAATGTGCTTGTATCTAACCCTAACACTAAGTCGTCAATTTCAACAATAACCCTAAGCCTAAATGCACTCTATTCTAACTAAAATGCAATCCTGACACTAAGTCTAACCCTAAACCTCGATTCTACGAAAAAAAACTCTACTACTAACTATTAGGAATTCTCACTATAACTCTAACCCTAAATGTGCTCGTTTCTAACCCTAACACTAAGTCGCCAATTTCAACACTAACCCTAAGCCTAAATGAACTCTATTCTAACCAAAATGCAATCCTGACACTAAGCCTCACCGTAAACCTCGATTCTACGAAAAAAAAACTCTACTACTAACTATAAGGAATTCTCACTATAACTCTAACCCGAAATGTGCTCGTTTCTAACCCTAACACTAAGTCGTCAATTTCAACACTAACCCTAAGCCCAAATGCACTCTATTCTAACCAAAATGCAATCCTGACACTAAGCTTTACCCTAAACCTCGATTCTACGAACAAAAACTCTAATACTAACTACAACGAATTCTCACATAACTCTAACCCTAAATGTGCTTGTTTCTAACCCTAACACTAAGTCGTCAATTTCAACCCTAACCCTAAGCCTAAATGCACTCTATTCTAACCAAATGCAATCCTCACACTAAGCCTAACCCTAAACCTCGATTCTACGAAAAACTCTCTACTACTAACTATAAGGAATTCTCACTATAACTTTAACCCTAAATGTGCTCGTTTCTAACCCTAACACTAATTCGTCAATTTCAACACTAACCCTACCCCTGAATGCACTCTGTTCGAACCAAAATGCAATCCTGACACTAAGCCTAACACTAAACCTCGATTCTACGAAAAAAAATTCTACTACTAACTATAACGAATTCTCACCATAACTCTAACCCTAAATGTGCTCGTTTCTAAACCTAACACAAAGACATCAATTTAAACAATAAACCTAAGCCTAAATGCACTCTATTCTAACCAAAATGCAATCCTGACACTAAGGCTAACCCTAAACCTCGATTCTACGAAAAACTCTACTACTAACTATAAGGAATTCTCACTATAACTTTAACCCTAAATGTGCTCGTTTCTAACCCTAACACTAAGTCGTCAATTGCAGCACAAACCCTAAGCCTAAATGCACTCTATTCTAACCACAATGTAATCCTGACACTAAGCCTAACCCTAAACCTCGATTCTATGAAAAAAAACTCTACTACTAAGTATAAGGAATTCTCACTATAACTCTAAACCTAAATGTGCTCGTTTCTAACCATAACACTAAGTCGCCAATTTCAACACTAACCTTAAGCCTAAATGGACTCTATTCTAACCAAAATGCAATCCTGACACTAAGCTTAAGCCTAAACCTCGATTCTACGAACAAAAACTCTAATACAAACTACAACGAATTCTCACATAACTCTAATCCTAAATGTGCTCGTTTCTAACCCTAACACTAAGTCGTCAATTTCAACACTCACCCTACTCCTAAATGCACTCTATTCTAACCAAAATGCAATCCTGACACTAGGCCTAACACTAAACCTCGATTCTACGAAAAAAAACTCTACTACTAGCTATAACGAATTCTGACCATAACTCTAACCCTAAATGTGCTCGTATCTAACCCTAACACTAAGTCGCCAATTTCAACACTAAACTTAAGCCTAAATGCACTCTACTCTAACCAAAATGCAATCCTGACACTAAGCCTAACCGTAAACCTCGATTCTACGAAAAAAAACTCTACTACTAACTATAAGGAATTCTCACTATAACTCTAACCCTAAATGTGCTCGTTTCTAACCCTAACACTAACTCGTCAATTTCAACACTAACCCTAAGCCTAAATGCACTCTATTCTAACCAAATGCAATCCTGACACTAAGCCTAACTCTAAACCTCTATTCTACGAAAAAAACTGTAATACTAACTATAAGGAATTCTCACCATGATTCTAACCCTAAATGTGCTCCTTTCTAACCCTAACACTAAGTCGCCAATTTCAACACTAACCCTAAGCCTAAATGCACTCTATTCTAACCAAAATGCAATCCTGACACTAAGCCTCACCGTAAACCTCGATTCTACGAAAAAAAAACTCTACTACTAAGTATAAGGAATTCTCACTATAACTGTAAACCTACATGTGCTCGTTTCTAACCCTAACACTAAATCGTCAATTTCAACACTAACCCTGAGCCTAAATGAACTCTATTCTAACCAAAATGCAATCCTGACACTAAGCCTAACCCTAAACCTCGATTCTACGAAAAAAAAACTCTGCTACTAACTATAAGGAATTCTCACTATAACTCTAAACCTAAATGTGCTCGTTTCTAACCCTAACACGAACTCGTCTATTTCAACACTAACCCTGAGCCTAAATGCACTCTATTCTAACGAAAATGCAATCCTGACACTAGGCCTAACACTAAACCTCGATTCTACGAAAAAAAACTCTACTACTAACTATAACGAATTCTCACCATAACTCTAACCCTAAATGTGCTTGTATCTAACCCTAACACTAAGTCGTCAATTTCAACAATAACCCTAAGCCTAAATGCACTCTATTCTAACTAAAATGCAATCCTGACACTAAGTCTAACCCTAAACCTCGATTCTACGAAAAAAAACTCTACTACTAACTATTAGGAATTCTCACTATAACTCTAACCCTAAATGTGCTCGTTTCTA
The DNA here is from genome assembly GCF_028372415.1 of Notamacropus eugenii. Classification (NCBI taxonomy): domain Eukaryota; kingdom Metazoa; phylum Chordata; class Mammalia; order Diprotodontia; family Macropodidae; genus Notamacropus; species Notamacropus eugenii. The sequence continues at coordinate 309,345,969 of NC_092875.1, read as the reverse complement.
ACCCTAACACTAAGTCGCCAATTTCAACACTAACCCTAAGCCTAAATGAACTCTATTCTAACCAAAATGCAATCCTGACACTAAGCCTCACCGTAAACCTCGATTCTACGAAAAAAAAACTCTACTACTAACTATAAGGAATTCTCACTATAACTCTAACCCGAAATGTGCTCGTTTCTAACCCTAACACTAAGTCGTCAATTTCAACACTAACCCTAAGCCCAAATGCACTCTATTCTAACCAAAATGCAATCCTGACACTAAGCTTTACCCTAAACCTCGATTCTACGAACAAAAACTCTAATACTAACTACAACGAATTCTCACATAACTCTAACCCTAAATGTGCTTGTTTCTAACCCTAACACTAAGTCGTCAATTTCAACCCTAACCCTAAGCCTAAATGCACTCTATTCTAACCAAATGCAATCCTCACACTAAGCCTAACTCTAAACCTCGATTCTACGAAAAAAACTCTAATAATAACTATAAGGAATTCTCACCATAATTCTAACCCTAAATGTGCTCGTTTCTAACCCTAACACTAATTCGTCAATTTCAACACTAACCCTACCCCTGAATGCACTCTGTTCGAACCAAAATGCAATCCTGACACTAAGCCTAACACTAAACCTCGATTCTACGAAAAAAAATTCTACTACTAACTATAACGAATTCTCACCATAACTCTAACCCTAAATGTGCTCGTTTCTAAACCTAACACAAAGACATCAATTTAAACAATAAACCTAAGCCTAAATGCACTCTATTCTAACCAAAATGCAATCCTGACACTAAGGCTAACCCTAAACCTCGATTCTACGAAAAACTCTACTACTAACTATAAGGAATTCTCACTATAACTTTAACCCTAAATGTGCTCGTTTCTAACCCTAACACTAAGTCGTCAATTGCAGCACAAACCCTAAGCCTAAATGCACTCTATTCTAACCACAATGTAATCCTGACACTAAGCCTAACCCTAAACCTCGATTCTATGAAAAAAAACTCTACTACTAAGTATAAGGAATTCTCACTATAACTCTAAACCTAAATGTGCTCGTTTCTAACCATAACACTAAGTCGCCAATTTCAACACTAACCTTAAGCCTAAATGGACTCTATTCTAACCAAAATGCAATCCTGACACTAAGCTTAAGCCTAAACCTCGATTCTACGAACAAAAACTCTAATACAAACTACAACGAATTCTCACATAACTCTAATCCTAAATGTGCTCGTTTCTAACCCTAACACTAAGTCGTCAATTTCAACACTCACCCTACTCCTAAATGCACTCTATTCTAACCAAAATGCAATCCTGACACTAGGCCTAACACTAAACCTCGATTCTACGAAAAAAAACTCTACTACTAGCTATAACGAATTCTGACCATAACTCTAACCCTAAATGTGCTCGTATCTAACCCTAACACTAAGTCGCCAATTTCAACACTAAACTTAAGCCTAAATGCACTCTACTCTAACCAAAATGCAATCCTGACACTAAGCCTAACCGTAAACCTCGATTCTACGAAAAAAAACTCTACTACTAACTATAAGGAATTCTCACTATAACTCTAACCCTAAATGTGCTCGTTTCTAACCCTAACACTAACTCGTCAATTTCAACACTAACCCTAAGCCTAAATGCACTCTATTCTAACCAAATGCAATCCTGACACTAAGCCTAACTCTAAACCTCTATTCTACGAAAAAAACTGTAATACTAACTATAAGGAATTCTCACCATGATTCTAACCCTAAATGTGCTCCTTTCTAACCCTAACACTAAGTCGCCAATTTCAACACTAACCCTAAGCCTAAATGCACTCTATTCTAACCAAAATGCAATCCTGACACTAAGCCTCACCGTAAACCTCGATTCTACGAAAAAAAAACTCTACTACTAAGTATAAGGAATTCTCACTATAACTGTAAACCTACATGTGCTCGTTTCTAACCCTAACACTAAATCGTCAATTTCAACACTAACCCTGAGCCTAAATGAACTCTATTCTAACCAAAATGCAATCCTGACACTAAGCCTAACCCTAAACCTCGATTCTACGAAAAAAAAACTCTGCTACTAACTATAAGGAATTCTCACTATAACTCTAAACCTAAATGTGCTCGTTTCTAACCCTAACACGAACTCGTCTATTTCAACACTAACCCTGAGCCTAAATGCACTCTATTCTAACGAAAATGCAATCCTGACACTAGGCCTAACACTAAACCTCGATTCTACGAAAAAAAACTCTACTACTAACTATAACGAATTCTCACCATAACTCTAACCCTAAATGTGCTTGTATCTAACCCTAACACTAAGTCGTCAATTTCAACAATAACCCTAAGCCTAAATGCACTCTATTCTAACTAAAATGCAATCCTGACACTAAGTCTAACCCTAAACCTCGATTCTACGAAAAAAAACTCTACTACTAACTATTAGGAATTCTCACTATAACTCTAACCCTAAATGTGCTCGTTTCTAACCCTAACACTAAGTCGCCAATTTCAACACTAACCCTAAGCCTAAATGAACTCTATTCTAACCAAAATGCAATCCTGACACTAAGCCTCACCGTAAACCTCGATTCTACGAAAAAAAAACTCTACTACTAACTATAAGGAATTCTCACTATAACTCTAACCCGAAATGTGCTCGTTTCTAACCCTAACACTAAGTCGTCAATTTCAACACTAACCCTAAGCCCAAATGCACTCTATTCTAACCAAAATGCAATCCTGACACTAAGCTTTACCCTAAACCTCGATTCGACGAACAAAAACTCTAATACTAACTACAACGAATTCTCACATAACTCTAACCCTAAATGTGCTTGTTTCTAACCCTAACACTAAGTCGTCAATTTCAACCCAAACCCTAAGCCTAAATGCACTCTATTCTAACCAAATGCAATCCTCACACTAAGCCTAACTCTAAACCTCGATTCTACGAAAAAAACTCTAATAATAACTATAAGGAATTCTCACCATAATTCTAACCCTAAATGTGCTCGTTTCTAACCCTAACACTAATTCGTCAATTTCAACACTAACCCTACCCCTGAATGCACTCTGTTCGAACCAAAATGCAATCCTGACACTAAGCCTAACACTAAACCTCGATTCTACGAAAAAAAATTCTACTACTAACTATAACGAATTCTCACCATAACTCTAACCCTAAATGTGCTCGTTTCTAAACCTAACACAAAGACATCAATTTAAACAATAAACCTAAGCCTAAATGCACTCTATTCTAACCAAAATGCAATCCTGACACTAAGCCTAACCCTAAACCTCTATTCTACGAAAAACTCTACTACTAACTATAAGGAATTCTCACTATAACTTTAACCCTAAATGTGCTCGTTTCTAACCCTAACACTAAATCGTCAATTGCAGCACAAACCCTAAGCCTAAATGCACTCTATTCTAACCACAATGTAATCCTGACACTAAGCCTAACCCTAAACCTCGATTCTATGAAAAAAAACTCTACTACTAAGTATAAGGAATTCTCACTATAACTCTAAACCTAAATGTGCTCGTTTCTAACCATAACACTAAGTCGCCAATTTCAACACTAACCTTAAGCCTAAATGGACTCTATTCTAACCAAAATGCAATCCTGACACTAAGCTTAAGCCTAAACCTCGATTCTACGAACAAAAACTCTAATACAAACTACAACGAATTCTCACATAACTCTAATCCTAAATGTGCTCGTTTCTAACCCTAACACTAAGTCGTCAATTTCAACACTCACCCTACTCCTAAATGCACTCTATTCTAACCAAAATGCAATCCTGACACTAGGCCTAACACTAAACCTCGATTCTACGAAAAAAAACTCTACTACTAGCTATAACGAATTCTGACCATAACTCTAACCCTAAATGTGCTCGTATCTAACCCTAACACTAAGTCGCCAATTTCAACACTAAACTTAAGCCTAAATGCACTCTACTCTAACCAAAATGCAATCCTGACACTAAGCCTAACCGTAAACCTCGATTCTACGAAAAAAAACTCTACTACTAACTATAAGGAATTCTCACTATAACTCTAACCCTAAATGTGCTCGTTTCTAACCCTAACACTAACTCGTCAATTTCAACACTAACCCTAAGCCTAAATGCACTCTATTCTAACCAAATGCAATCCTGACACTAAGCCTAACTCTAAACCTCTATTCTACGAAAAAAACTGTAATACTAACTATAAGGAATTCTCACCATGATTCTAACCCTAAATGTGCTCCTTTCTAACCCTAACACTAAGTCGCCAATTTCAACACTAACCCTAAGCCTAAATGCACTCTATTCTAACCAAAATGCAATCCTGACACTAAGCCTCACCGTAAACCTCGATTCTACGAAAAAAAAACTCTACTACTAAGTATAAGGAATTCTCACTATAACTGTAAACCTACATGTGCTCGTTTCTAACCCTAACACTAAATCGTCAATTTCAACACTAACCCTGAGCCTAAATGAACTCTATTCTAACCAAAATGCAATCCTGACACTAAGCCTAACCCTAAACCTCGATTCTACGAAAAAAAAACTCTGCTACTAACTATAAGGAATTCTCACTATAACTCTAACCCTAAATGTGCTCGTTTCTAACCCTAACACGAACTCGTCTATTTCAACACTAACCCTGAGCCTAAATGCACTCTATTCTAACGAAAATGCAATCCTGACACTAGGCCTAACACTAAACCTCGATTCTACGAAAAAAAACTCTACTACTAACTATAACGAATTCTCACCATAACTCTAACCCTAAATGTGCTTGTATCTAACCCTAACACTAAGTCGTCAATTTCAACAATAACCCTAAGCCTAAATGCACTCTATTCTAACTAAAATGCAATCCTGACACTAAGTCTAACCCTAAACCTCGATTCTACGAAAAAAAACTCTACTACTAACTATTAGGTATTCTCACTATAACTCTAACCCTAAATGTGCTCGTTTCTAACCCTAACACTAAGTCGCCAATTTCAACACTAACCCTAAGCCTAAATGAACTCTATTCTAACCAAAATGCAATCCTGACACTAAGCCTCACCGTAAACCTCGATTCTACGAAAAAAAAACTCTACTACTAACTATAAGGAATTCTCACTATAACTCTAACCCGAAATGTGCTCGTTTCTAACCCTAACACTAAGTCGTCAATTTCAACACTAACCCTAAGCCCAAATGCACTCTATTCTAACCAAAATGCAATCCTGACACTAAGCTTTACCCTAAACCTCGATTCTACGAACAAAAACTCTAATACTAACTACAACGAATTCTCACATAACTCTAACCCTAAATGTGCTTGTTTCTAACCCTAACACTAAGTCGTCAATTTCAACCCTAACCCTAAGCCTAAATGCACTCTATTCTAACCAAATGCAATCCTCACACTAAGCCTAACTCTAAACCTCGATTCTACGAAAAAAACTCTAATAATAACTATAAGGAATTCTCACCATAATTCTAACCCTAAATGTGCTCGTTTCTAACCCTAACACTAAGTCGTCAATTTCAACACTAACCCTAAGACTACATGCACTCTATTCTAATCAAATTCAATCCTGACACTAAGCCTAACTCTTAACCTCGATTCTACGAAAAAAAACTCTGCTACTAACTATAACGAATTCTCACCATAACTCTAACCCTAAATGTGCTCGTTTCTAAACCTAACACTAAGACATCAATTTAAACAATAAACCTGAGCCTAAATGCACTCTATTCTAACCAAAATGCAATCCTGACACTAAGCTTACCCCTAAACCTCGATTCTACGAAAAACTCTACTACTAACTGTAAGGAATTCTCACTATAACTTTAACCCTAAATGTGCTCGTTTCTAACCCTAACACTAAGTCGTCAATTGCAGCACAAACCCTAAGCCTAAATGCACTCTATTCTAACCACAATGTAATCCTGACACTAAGCCTAACCCTAAACCTCGATTCTATGAAAAAAAACTCTACTACTAAGTATAAGGAATTCTCACTATAACTCTAAACCTAAATGTGCTCGTTTCTAACCATAACACTAAGTCGCCAATTTCAACACTAACCTTAAGCCTAAATGGACTCTATTCTAACCAAAATGCAATCCTGACACTAAGCTTAAGCCTAAACCTCGATTCTACGAACAAAAACTCTAATACAAACTACAACGAATTCTCACATAACTCTAATCCTAAATGTGCTCGTTTCTAACCCTAACACTAAGTCGTCAATTTCAACACTCACCCTACTCCTAAATGCACTCTATTCTAACCAAAATGCAATCCTGACACTAGGCCTAACACTAAACCTCGATTCTACGAAAAAAAACTCTACTACTAGCTATAACGAATTCTGACCATAACTCTAACCCTAAATGTGCTCGTATCTAACCCTAACACTAAGTCGCCAATTTCAACACTAAACTTAAGCCTAAATGCACTCTACTCTAACCAAAATGCAATCCTGACACTAAGCCTAACCGTAAACCTCGATTCTACGAAAAAAAACTCTACTACTAACTATAAGGAATTCTCACTATAACTCTAACCCTAAATGTGCTCGTTTCTAACCCTAACACTAACTCGTCAATTTCAACACTAACCCTAAGCCTAAATGCACTCTATTCTAACCAAATGCAATCCTGACACTAAGCCTAACTCTAAACCTCTATTCTACGAAAAAAACTGTAATACTAACTATAAGGAATTCTCACCATGATTCTAACCCTAAATGTGCTCCTTTCTAACCCTAACACTAAGTCGCCAATTTCAACACTAACCCTAAGCCTAAATGCACTCTATTCTAACCAAAATGCAATCCTGACACTAAGCCTCACCGTAAACCTCGATTCTACGAAAAAAAAACTCTACTACTAAGTATAAGGAATTCTCACTATAACTGTAAACCTACATGTGCTCGTTTCTAACCCTAACACTAAATCGTCAATTTCAACACTAACCCTGAGCCTAAATGAACTCTATTCTAACCAAAATGCAATCCTGACACTAAGCCTAACCCTAAACCTCGATTCTACGAAAAAAAAACTCTGCTAGTAACTATAAGGAATTCTCACTATAACTCTAAACCTAAATGTGCTCGTTTCTAACCCTAACACGAACTCGTCTATTTCAACACTAACCCTGAGCCTAAATGCACTCTATTCTAACGAAAATGCAATCCTGACACTAGGCCTAACACTAAACCTCGATTCTACGAAAAAAAACTCTACTACTAACTATAACGAATTCTCACCATAACTCTAACCCTAAATGTGCTTGTATCTAACCCTAACACTAAGTCGTCAATTTCAACAATAACCCTAAGCCTAAATGCACTCTATTCTAACTAAAATGCAATCCTGACACTAAGTCTAACCCTAAACCTCGATTCTACGAAAAAAAACTCTACTACTAACTATTAGGAATTCTCACTATAACTCTAACCCTAAATGTGCTCGTTTCTAACCCTAACACTAAGTCGCCAATTTCAACACTAACCCTAAGCCTAAATGAACTCTATTCTAACCAAAATGCAATCCTGACACTAAGCCTCACCGTAAACCTCGATTCTACGAAAAAAAAACTCTACTACTAACTATAAGGAATTCTCACTATAACTCTAACCCGAAATGTGCTCGTTTCTAACCCTAACACTAAGTCGTCAATTTCAACACTAACCCTAAGCCCAAATGCACTCTATTCTAACCAAAATGCAATCCTGACACTAAGCTTTACCCTAAACCTCGATTCTACGAACAAAAACTCTAATACTAACTACAACGAATTCTCACATAACTCTAACCCTAAATGTGCTTGTTTCTAACCCTAACACTAAGTCGTCAATTTCAACCCTAACCCTAAGCCTAAATGCACTCTATTCTAACCAAATGCAATCCTCACACTAAGCCTAACTCTAAACCTCGATTCTACGAAAAAAACTCTAATAATAACTATAAGGAATTCTCACCATAATTCTAACCCTAAATGTGCTCCTTTCTAACCCTAACACTAATTCGTCAATTTCAACACTAACCCTACCCCTGAATGCACTCTGTTCGAACCAAAATGCAATCCTGACACTAAGCCTAACACTAAACCTCGATTCTACGAAAAAAAATTCTACTACTAACTATAACGAATTCTCACCATAACTCTAACCCTAAATGTGCTCGTTTCTAAACCTAACACAAAGACATCAATTTAAACAATAAACCTAAGCCTAAATGCACTCTATTCTAACCAAAATGCAATCCTGACACTAAGGCTAACCCTAAACCTCGATTCTACGAAAAACTCTACTACTAACTATAAGGAATTCTCACTATAACTTTAACCCTAAATGTGCTCGTTTCTAACCCTAACACTAAGTCGTCAATTGCAGCACAAACCCTAAGCCTAAATGCACTCTATTCTAACCACAATGTAATCCTGACACTAAGCCTAACCCTAAACCTCGATTCTATGAAAAAAAACTCTACTACTAAGTATAAGGAATTCTCACTATAACTCTAAACCTAAATGTGCTCGTTTCTAACCATAACACTAAGTCGCCAATTTCAACACTAACCTTAAGCCTAAATGGACTCTATTCTAACCAAAATGCAATCCTGACACTAAGCTTAAGCCTAAACCTCGATTCTACGAACAAAAACTCTAATACAAACTACAACGAATTCTCACATAACTCTAATCCTAAATGTGCTCGTTTCTAACCCTAACACTAAGTCGTCAATTTCAACACTCACCCTACTCCTAAATGCACTCTATTCTAACCAAAATGCAATCCTGACACTAGGCCTAACACTAAACCTCGATTCTACGAAAAAAAACTCTACTACTAGCTATAACGAATTCTGACCATAACTCTAACCCTAAATGTGCTCGTATCTAACCCTAACACTAAGTCGCCAATTTCAACACTAAACTTAAGCCTAAATGCACTCTACTCTAACCAAAATGCAATCCTGACACTAAGCCTAACCGTAAACCTCGATTCTACGAAAAAAAACTCTACTACTAACTATAAGGAATTCTCACTATAACTCTAACCCTAAATGTGCTCGTTTCTAACCCTAACACTAACTCGTCAATTTCAACACTAACCCTAAGCCTAAATGCACTCTATTCTAACCAAATGCAATCCTGACACTAAGCCTAACTCTAAACCTCTATTCTACGAAAAAAACTGTAATACTAACTATAAGGAATTCTCACCATGATTCTAACCCTAAATGTGCTCCTTTCTAACCCTAACACTAAGTCGCCAATTTCAACACTAACCCTAAGCCTAAATGCACTCTATTCTAACCAAAATGCAATCCTGACACTAAGCCTCACCGTAAACCTCGATTCTACGAAAAAAAAACTCTACTACTAAGTATAAGGAATTCTCACTATAACTGTAAACCTACATGTGCTCGTTTCTAACCCTAACACTAAATCGTCAATTTCAACACTAACCCTGAGCCTAAATGAACTCTATTCTAACCAAAATGCAATCCTGACACTAAGCCTAACCCTAAACCTCGATTCTACGAAAAAAAAACTCTGCTACTAACTATAAGGAATTCTCACTATAACTCTAAACCTAAATGTGCTCGTTTCTAACCCTAACACGAACTCGTCTATTTCAACACTAACCCTGAGCCTAAATGCACTCTATTCTAACGAAAATGCAATCCTGACACTAGGCCTAACACTAAACCTCGATTCTACGAAAAAAAACTCTACTACTAACTATAACGAATTCTCACCATAACTCTAACCCTAAATGTGCTTGTATCTAACCCTAACACTAAGTCGTCAATTTCAACAATAACCCTAAGCCTAAATGCACTCTATTCTAACTAAAATGCAATCCTGACACTAAGTCTAACCCTAAACCTCGATTCTACGAAAAAAAACTCTACTACTAACTATTAGGAATTCTCACTATAACTCTAACCCTAAATGTGCTCGTTTCTAACCCTAACACTAAGTCGCCAATTTCAACACTAACCCTAAGCCTAAATGAACTCTATTCTAACCAAAATGCAATCCTGACACTAAGCCTCACCGTAAACCTCGATTCTACGAAAAAAAAACTCTACTACTAACTATAAGGAATTCTCACTATAACTCTAACCCGAAATGTGCTCGTTTCTAACCCTAACACTAAGTCGTCAATTTCAACACTAACCCTAAGCCCAAATGCACTCTATTCTAACCAAAATGCAATCCTGACACTAAGCTTTACCCTAAACCTCGATTCTACGAACAAAAACTCTAATACTAACTACAACGAATTCTCACATAACTCTAACCCTAAATGTGCTTGTTTCTAACCCTAACACTAAGTCGTCAATTTCAACCCAAACCCTAAGCCTAAATGCACTCTATTCTAACCAAATGCAATCCTCACACTAAGCCTAACTCTAAACCTCGATTCTACGAAAAAAACTCTAATAATAACTATAAGGAATTCTCACCATAATTCTAACCCTAAATGTGCTCGTTTCTAACCCTAACACTAATTCGTCAATTTCAACACTAACCCTACCCCTGAATGCACTCTGTTCGAACCAAAATGCAATCCTGACACTAAGCCTAACACTAAACCTCGATTCTACGAAAAAAAATTCTACTACTAACTATAACGAATTCTCACCATAACTCTAACCCTAAATGTGCTCGTTTCTAAACCTAACACAAAGACATCAATTTAAACAATAAACCTAAGCCTAAATGCACTCTATTCTAACCAAAATGCAATCCTGACACTAAGCCTAACCCTAAACCTCGATTCTACGAAAAACTCTACTACTAACTATAAGGAATTCTCACTATAACTTTAACCCTAAATGTGCTCGTTTCTAACCCTAACACTAAGTCGTCAATTGCAGCACAAACCCTAAGCCTAAATGCACTCTATTCTAACCACAATGTAATCCTGACACTAAGCCTAACCCTAAACCTCGATTCTATGAAAAAAAACTCTACTACTAAGTATAAGGAATTCTCACTATAACTCTAAACCTAAATGTGCTCGTTTCTAACCATAACACTAAGTCGCCAATTTCAACACTAACCTTAAGCCTAAATGCACTCTATTCTAACCAAAATGCAATCCTGACACTAAGCTTAAGCCTAAACCTCGATTCTACGAACAAAAACTCTAATACAAACTACAACGAATTCTCACATAACTCTAATCCTAAATGTGCTCGTTTCTAACCCTAACACTAAGTCGTCAATTTCAACACTCACCCTACTCCTAAATGCACTCTATTCTAACCAAAATGCAATCCTGACACTAGGCCTAACACTAAACCTCGATTCTACGAAAAAAAACTCTACTACTAGCTATAACGAATTCTGACCATAACTCTAACCCTAAATGTGCTCGTATCTAACCCTAACACTAAGTCGCCAATTTCAACACTAAACTTAAGCCTAAATGCACTCTACTCTAACCAAAATGCAATCCTGACACTAAGCCTAACCGTAAACCTCGATTCTACGAAAAAAAACTCTACTACTAACTATAAGGAATTCTCACTATAACTCTAACCCTAAATGTGCTCGTTTCTAACCCTAACACTAACTCGTCAATTTCAACACTAACCCTAAGCCTAAATGCACTCTATTCTAACCAAATGCAATCCTGACACTAAGCCTAACTCTAAACCTCTATTCTACGAAAAAAACTGTAATACTAACTATAAGGAATTCTCACCATGATTCTAACCCTAAATGTGCTCCTTTCTAACCCTAACACTAAGTCGCCAATTTCAACACTAACCCTAAGCCTAAATGCACTCTATTCTAACCAAAATGCAATCCTGACACTAAGCCTCACCGTAAACCTCGATTCTACGAAAAAAAAACTCTACTACTAAGTATAAGGAATTCTCACTATAACTGTAAACCTACATGTGCTCGTTTCTAACCCTAACACTAAATCGTCAATTTCAACACTAACCCTGAGCCTAAATGAACTCTATTCTAACCAAAATGCAATCCTGACACTAAGCCTAACCCTAAACCTCGATTCTACGAAAAAAAAACTCTGCTACTAACTATAAGGAATTCTCACTATAACTCTAAACCTAAATGTGCTCGTTTCTAACCCTAACACGAACTCGTCTATTTCAACACTAACCCTGAGCCTAAATGCACTCTATTCTAACGAAAATGCAATCCTGACACTAGGCCTAACACTAAACCTCGATTCTACGAAAAAAAACTCTACTACTAACTATAACGAATTCTCACCATAACTCTAACCCTAAATGTGCTTGTATCTAACCCTAACACTAAGTCGTCAATTTCAACAATAACCCTAAGCCTAAATGCACTCTATTCTAACTAAAATGCAATCCTGACACTAAGTCTAACCCTAAACCTCGATTCTACGAAAAAAAACTCTACTACTAACTATTAGGAATTCTCACTATAACTCTAACCCTAAATGTGCTCGTTTCTAACCCTAACACTAAGTCGCCAATTTCAACACTAACCCTAAGCCTAAATGAACTCTATTCTAACCAAAATGCAATCCTGACACTAAGCCTCACCGTAAACCTCGATTCTACGAAAAAAAAACTCTACTACTAACTATAAGGAATTCTCACTATAACTCTAACCCGAAATGTGCTCGTTTCTAACCCTAACACTAAGTCGTCAATTTCAACACTAACCCTAAGCCCAAATGCACTCTATTCTAACCAAAATGCAATCCTGACACTAAGCTTTACCCTAAACCTCGATTCTACGAACAAAAACTCTAATACTAACTACAACGAATTCTCACATAACTCTAACCCTAAATGTGCTTGTTTCTAACCCTAACACTAAGTCGTCAATTTCAACCCTAACCCTAAGCCTAAATGCACTCTATTCTAACCAAATGCAATCCTCACACTAAGCCTAACTCTAAACCTCGATTCTACGAAAAAAACTCTAATAATAACTATAAGGAATTCTCACCATAATTCTAACCCTAAATGTGCTCGTTTCTAACCCTAACACTAAGTCGTCAATTTCAACACTAACCCTAAGACTACATGCACTCTATTCTAATCAAATGCAATCCTGACACTAAGCCTAACTCTTAACCTCGATTCTACGAAAAAAAACCCTGCTACTAACTATAACGAATTCTCACCATAACTCTAACCCTAAATGTGCTCGTTTCTAAACCTAACACTAAGACATCAATTTAAACAATAAACCTGAGCCTAAATGCACTCTATTCTAACCAAAATGCAATCCTGACACTAAGCTTACCCCTAAACCTCGATTCTACGAAAAACTCTACTACTAACTGTAAGGAATTCTCACTATAACTTTAACCCTAAATGTGCTCGTTTCTAACCCTAACACTAAGTCGTCAATTGCAGCACTAACCCTAAGCCTAAATGCACTCTATTCTAACCAAAATGCAATCCTGACACTAAGCCTCACCGTAAACCTCGATTCTACGAAAAAAAAACTCTACTACTAAGTATAAGGAATTCTCACTGTAACTGTAAACCTACATGTGCTCGTTTCTAACCCTAACACTAAATCGTCAATTTCAACACTAACCCTGAGCCTAAATGAACTCTATTCTAACCAAAATGCAATCCTGACACTAAGCCTAACCCTAAACCTCGATTCTACGAAAAAAAAACTCTGCTACTAACTATAAGGAATTCTCACTATAACTCTAAACCTAAATGTGCTCGTTTCTAACCCTAACACGAACTCGTCTATTTCAACACTAACCCTGAGCCTAAATGCACTCTATTCTAACGAAAATGCAATCCTGACACTAAGCCTAACCGTAAACCTCGATTCTACGAAAAAAAACTCTACTACTAACTATAACGAATTCTCACCATAACTCTAACCCTAAATGTGCTTGTATCTAACCCTAACACTAAGTCGTCAATTTCAACAATAACCCTAAGCCTAAATGCACTCTATTCTAACTAAAATGCAATCCTGACACTAAGTATAACCCTAAACCTCGATTCTACGAAAAAAAACTCTACTACTAACTATTAGGAATTCTCATTATAACTCTAACCCTAAATGTGCTCGTTTCTAACCCTAACACTAAGTCGCCAATTTCAACACTAACCCTAAGCCTAAATGAACTCTATTCTAACCAAAATGCAATCCTGACACTAAGCCTCACCGTAAACCTCGATTCTACGAAAAAAAAACTCTACTACTAACTATAAGGAATTCTCACTATAACTCTAACCCGAAATGTGCTCGTTTCTAACCCTAACACTAAGTCGTCAATTTCAACACTAACCCTAAGCCCAAATGCACTCTATTCTAACCAAAATGCAATCCTGACACTAAGCTTTACCCTAAACCTCGATTCTACGAACAAAAACTCTAATACTAACTACAACGAATTCTCACATAACTCTAACCCTAAATGTGCTTGTTTCTAACCCTAACACTAAGTCGTCAATTTCAACCCTAACCCTAAGCCTAAATGCACTCTATTCTAACCAAATGCAATCCTCACACTAAGCCTAACTCTAAACCTCGATTCTACGAAAAAAACTCTAATAATAACTATAAGGAATTCTCACCATAATTCTAACCCTAAATGTGCTCGTTTCTAACCCTAACACTAATTCGTCAATTTCAACACTAACCCTACCCCTGAATGCACTCTGTTCGAACCAAAATGCAATCCTGACACTAAGCCTAACACTAAACCTCGATTCTACGAAAAAAAATTCTACTACTAACTATAAGGAATTCTCACCATAACTCTAACCCTAAATGTGCTCGTTTCTAAACCTAACACAAAGACATCAATTTAAACAATAAACCTAAGCCTAAATGCACTCTATTCTAACCAAAATGCAATCCTGACACTAAGCCTAACCCTAAACCTCGATTCTACGAAAAACTCTACTACTAACTATAAGGAATTCTCACTATAACTTTAACCCTAAATGTGCTCGTTTCTAACCCTAACAATAAGTCGTCAATTGCAGCACTAACCCTAAGCCTAAATGCACTCTATTCTAACCACAATGTAATCCTGACACTAAGCCTAACCCTAAACCTCGATTCTATGAAAAAAAACTCTACTACTAAGTATAAGGAATTCTCACTATAACTCTAAACCTAAATGTGCTCGTTTCTAACCATAACACTAAGTCGTCAATTTCAACACTAACCCTAAGCCTAAATGCACTCTATTCTAACCAAAATGCAATCCTGACACTAAGCCTAACCCTAAACCTCGATTCTGCGATCAAAAACCCTAGCCCTATCCCAAACTAATTCTAACTGTAACTCTAACCCTAAATGTGTTCGTTTCTATCCCTAACACTAACTCATCCATTTCAACACTAACCGTACGACTAAATGCACTCTATTCTAACCAAAATGCAATCCTGACACTAAGCCTAAAACTAAACCTCAATTCTACGAAAAAAACTCTACTACTAACTATAAGGAATTCTCACCATAACTCTAACCCTAAATGTGCTCGTTTCTAAACCTAATACTAAATCGTCAATTTCAACAATCACCCTAAGCCTAAATGCACTCTATTCTAACCAAAATGCAATCCTGACAATAAGCCTAACACTAAACCTCGATTCTACGAAAGAAAACCCTAGCACTATCCCAAATTAATTCTAACCGTAACTCTAACCCTAAATGTGTTCGTTTCTAACCCTAACACTAACAAGTCTATTTCAACACTAACCCTAAGCCTAAATGCACTCTATTCTAACCAAAATGCAATCCTGACACTAAGCTTAGCCATAAACCTCGATTCTACGAAAAAAAATATAATACTAACTCTAAGTAATTCTCACCATAACTCTAACCCTAAATGTGCTCGTTTCTACCGTAACACTAAGTGGCCAATTTCAACAGTAACCCTAAGACTAAATGCAGTCTATTCTGACGAAAATGCAATCCTGACACTAAGCCTAGCACTAAACCTCGATTCTACGAAAAAAAACTCTACTACTAACTATAACGAATTCTCACCATAACGCTAACCCTAAATGTGCTCGTTTCTAACCCTAACACTAAGTCGTCAATTTCAACAATAACCCTAAGCCTAAATGCACTCTATTCTAACTAAAATGCAATCCTGACACTAAGCCTAACCCTAAACCTCGATTCTACGAAAAAAAACTCTACTACTGACTCTAAGTAATTCTCACCATAACTCTAACCCTAAATGTGCTCGTTTCTAACCCTAACACTAAGTCGCCAATTTCAACACTAACCCTAACCCTAAATGCACTCTATTCTAACCAAAATGCAATCCTGACACTAAGCCTCACCATAAACCTCGATTCTACGAAAAAAAAACTCTACAACTAACTATAAGGAATTCTCACTATAACTCTAACCCGAAATGTGCTCGTTTCTAACCCTAACACTAAGTCGCCAATTTCAACACTAACCCTAAGCCTAAATGCACTCTATTCTAACCAAATGCAATCATGACACTATGCCTAACTCTAAACCTCGATTCTACGAAAAAAACTCTAATACTAACTATAAGGTATTCTCACCATAATTCTAACCCTAAATGTGCTCGTTTCTAACGCTAACAGTAAGTCGTCAATTTCAACACTAAACCTACGCCTGAATGCACTCTTTTCTAACCAAAATGCAATCCTGACACTAAGCCTAACACTAAACCTCGATTCTACGAAAAAAAATTCTACTACTAACTATAACGAATTCTCACCATAACTCTAACCCTAAATGTGCTCGTTTCTAAACCTAACACAAAGACATGAATTTAAACAATAAACCTAAGCCTAAATGCACTCTATTCTAACCAAAATGCAATCCTGACACTAAGCCTAACCCTAAACCTCGATTCTACGAAAAACTCTACTACTAACTATAAGGAATTCTCACTATAACTTTAACCCTAAATGTGCTCGTTTCTAACCCTAACACTAAGTCGTCAATTGCAGCACTAACCCTAAGCCTAAATGCACTCTATTCTAACCACAATGTAATCCTGACACTAAGCCTAACCCTAAACCTCGATTCTATGAAAAAAAACTCTACTACTAAGTATAAGGAATTCTCACTATAACTCTAAACCTAAATGTGCTCGTTTCTAACCATAACACTAAGTCGTCAATTTCAACACAAACCCTAAGCCTAAATGCACTCTATTCTAACCAAAATGCAATCCTGACACTAAGCCTAACCCTAAACCTCGATTCTGCGATCAAAAACCCTAGCCCTATCCCAAACTAATTCTAACTGTAACTCTAACCCTAAATGTGTTCGTTTCTATCCCTAACACTAACTCATCCATTTCAACACTAACCGTACGACTAAATGCACTCTATTCTAACCAAAATGCAATCCTGACACTAAGCCTAAAACTAAACCTCAATTCTACGAAAAAAACTCTACTACTAACTATAAGGAATTCTCACCATAACTCTAACCCTAAATGTGCTCGTTTCTAAACCTAACACTAAATCGTCAATTTCAACAATCACCCTAAGCCTAAATGCACTCTATTCTAACCAAAATGCAATCCTGACACTAAGCCTAACCGTAAACCTCGATTCTACGAAAAAAAACTCTACTACTAACTATAAGGAATTCTCACTATAACTCTAACCCTAAATGTGCTCGTTTCTAACCCTAACACTAAGTCGTCAATTTCAACAATAACCCTAAGCCTAAATGCACTCTATTCTAACTAAAATGCAATCCTGACACTAAGCCTAACTCTAAACCTCTATTCTACGAAAAAAACTGTAATACTAACTATAAGGAATTCTCACCATGATTCTAACCCTAAATGTGCTCCTTTCTAACCCTAACACTAAGTCGCCAATTTCAACACTAACCCTAAGCCTAAATGCACTCTATTCTAACCAAAATGCAATCCTGACACTAAGCCTCACCGTAAACCTCGATTCTACGAAAAAAAAACTCTACTACTAAGTATAAGGAATTCTCACTATAACTGTAAACCTACATGTGCTCGTTTCTAACCCTAACACAAAATCGTCAATTTCAACACTAACCCTGAGCCTAAATGAACTCTATTCTAACCAAAATGCAATCCTGACGCTAAGCCTAACCCTAAACCTCGATTCTACGAAAAAAAATCTCTGCTACTAACTATAAGGAATTCTCACTATAACTCTAAACCTAAATGTGCTCGTTTCTAACCCTAACACTAACTCGTCTATTTCAACACTAACCCTGAGCCTAAATGCACTCTATTCTAACGAAAATGCAATCCTGACACTAAGCCTAACCGTAAACCTCGATTCTACGAAAAAAAACTCTACTACTAACTATAACGAATTCTCACCATAACTCTAACCCTAAATGTGCTTGTATCTAACCCTAACACTAAGTCGTCAATTTCAACAATAACCCTAAGCCTAAATGCACTCTATTCTAACTAAAATGCAATCCTGACACTAAGTCTAACCCTAAACCTCGATTCTACGAAAAAAAACTCTACTACTAACTATTACGAATTCTCACTATAACTCTAACCCTAAATGTGCTCGTTTCTAACCCTAACACTAAGTCGCCAATTTCAACACTAACCCTAAGCCTAAATGAACTCTATTCTAACCAAAATGCAATCCTGACACTAAGCCTCACCGTAAACCTCGATTCTACGAAAAAAAAACTCTACTACTAACTATAAGGAATTCTCACTATAACTCTAACCCGAAATGTGCTCGTTTCTAACCCTAACACTAAGTCGTCAATTTCAACACTAACCCTAAGCCCAAATGCACTCTATTCTAACCAAAATGCAATCCTGACACTAAGCTTTACCCTAAACCTCGATTCTACGAACAAAAACTCTAATACTAACTACAACGAATTCTCACATAACTCTAACCCTAAATGTGCTTGTTTCTAACCCTAACACTAAGTCGTCAATTTCAACCCTAACCCTAAGCCTAAATGCACTCTATTCTAACCAAATGCAATCCTCACACTAAGCCTAACTCTAAACCTCGATTCTACGAAAAAAACTCTAATAATAACTATAAGGAATTCTCACCATAATTCTAACCCTAAATGTGCTCGTTTCTAACCCTAACACTAATTCGTCAATTTCAACACTAACCCTACCCCTGAATGCACTCTGTTCGAACCAAAATGCAATCCTGACACTAAGCCTAACACTAAACCTCGATTCTACGAAAAAAAATTCTACTACTAACTATAACGAATTCTCACCATAACTCTAACCCTAAATGTGCTCGTTTCTAAACCTAACACAAAGACATCAATTTAAACAATAAACCTAAGCCTAAATGCACTCTATTCTAACCAAAATGCAATCCTGACACTAAGCCTAACCCTAAACCTCGATTCTACGAAAAACTCTACTACTAACTATAAGGAATTCTCACTATAACTTTAACCCTAAATGTGCTCGTTTCTAACCCTAACACTAAGTCGTCAATTGCAGCACAAACCCTAAGCCTAAATGCACTCTATTCTAACCACAATGTAATCCTGACACTAAGCCTAACCCTAAACCTCGATTCTATGAAAAAAAACTCTACTACTAAGTATAAGGAATTCTCACTATAACTCTAAACCTAAATGTGCTCGTTTCTAACCATAACACTAAGTCGCCAATTTCAACACTAACCTTAAGCCTAAATGCACTCTATTCTAACCAAAATGCAATCCTGACACTAAGCTTAAGCCTAAACCTCGATTCTACGAACAAAAACTCTAATACAAACTACAACGAATTCTCACATAACTCTAATCCTAAATGTGCTCGTTTCTAACCCTAACACTAAGTCGTCAATTTCAACACTCACCCTACTCCTAAATGCACTCTATTCTAACCAAAATGCAATCCTGACACTAGGCCTAACACTAAACCTCGATTCTACGAAAAAAAACTCTACTACTAGCTATAACGAATTCTGACCATAACTCTAACCCTAAATGTGCTCGTTTCTAACCCTAACACTAAGTCGCCAATTTCAACACTAAACTTAAGCCTAAATGCACTCTACTCTAACCAAAATGCAATCCTGACACTAAGCCTAACCGTAAACCTCGATTCTACGAAAAAAAACTCTACTACTAACTATAAGGAATTCTCACTATAACTCTAACCCTAAATGTGCTCGTTTCTAACCCTAACACTAAGTCGTCAATTTCAACACTAACCCTAAGCCCAAATGCACTCTATTCTAACCAAATGCAATACTGACACTAAGCCTAACTCTAAACCTCTATTCTACGAAAAAAACTGTAATACTAACTATAAGGAATTCTCACCATGATTCTAACCCTAAATGTGCTCCTTTCTAACCCTAACACTAAGTCGCCAATTTCAACACTAACCCTAAGCCTAAATGCACTCTATTCTAACCAAAATGCAATCCTGACACTAAGCCTCACCGTAAACCTCGATTCTACGAAAAAAAAACTCTACTACTAAGTATAAGGAATTCTCACTATAACTGTAAACCTACATGTGCTCGTTTCTAACCCTAACACTAAATCGTCAATTTCAACACTAACACTGAGCCTAAATGAACTCTATTCTAACCAAAATGCAATCCTGACACTAAGCCTAACCCTAAACCTCGATTCTACGAAAAAAAAACTCTGCTACTAACTATAAGGAATTCTCACTATAACTCTAAACCTAAATGTGCTCGTTTCTAACCCTAACACTAGGTCGCCAATTTCAACACTAACCCTAAGCCTAAATGAACTCTATTCTAACCAAAATGCAATCCTGACACTAAGCCTCACCGTAAACCTCGATTCTACGAAAAAAAAACTCTACTACTAACTATAAGGAATTCTCACTATAACTCTAACCCGAAATGTGCTCGTTTCTAACCCTAACACTAAGTCGTCAATTTCAACACTAACCCTAAGCCCAAATGCACTCTATTCTAACCAAAATGCAATCCTGACACTAAGCTTTACCCTAAACCTCGATTCTACGAACAAAAACTCTAATACTAACTACAACGAATTCTCACATAACTCTAACCCTAAATGTGCTTGTTTCTAACCCTAACACTAAGTCGTCAATTTCAACCCTAACCCTAAGCCTAAATGCACTCTATTCTAACCAAATGCAATCCTCACACTAAGCCTAACTCTAAACCTCGATTCTACGAAAAAAACTCTAATAATAACTATAAGGAATTCTCACCATAATTCTAACCCTAAATGTGCTCGTTTCTAACCCTAACACTAATTCGTCAATTTCAACACTAACCCTACCCCTGAATGCACTCTGTTCGAACCAAAATGCAATCCTGACACTAAGCCTAACACTAAACCTCGATTCTACGAAAAAAAATTCTACTACTAACTATAACGAATTCTCACCATAACTCTAACCCTAAATGTGCTCGTTTCTAAACCTAACACAAAGACATCAATTTAAACAATAAACCTAAGCCTAAATGCACTCTATTCTAACCAAAATGCAATCCTGACACTAAGCCTAACCCTAAACCTCGATTCTACGAAAAACTCTACTACTAACTATAAGGAATTCTCACTATAACTTTAACCCTAAATGTGCTCGTTTCTAACCCTAACACTAAGTCGTCAATTGCAGCACAAACCCTAAGCCTAAATGCACTCTATTCTAACCACAATGTAATCCTGACACTAAGCCTAACCCTAAACCTCGATTCTATGAAAAAAAACTCTACTACTAAGTATAAGGAATTCTCACTATAACTCTAAACCTAAATGTGCTCGTTTCTAACCATAACACTAAGTCGCCAATTTCAACACTAACCTTAAGCCTAAATGCACTCTATTCTAACCAAAATGCAATCCTGACACTAAGCTTAAGCCTAAACCTCGATTCTACGAACAAAAACTCTAATACAAACTACAACGAATTCTCACATAACTCTAATCCTAAATGTGCTCGTTTCTAACCCTAACACTAAGTCGTCAATTTCAACACTCACCCTACTCCTAAATGCACTCTATTCTAACCAAAATGCAATCCTGACACTAGGCCTAACACTAAACCTCGATTCTACGAAAAAAAACTCTACTACTAGCTATAACGAATTCTGACCATAACTCTAACCCTAAATGTGCTCGTTTCTAACCCTAACACTAAGTCGCCAATTTCAACACTAAACTTAAGCCTAAATGCACTCTACTCTAACCAAAATGCAATCCTGACACTAAGCCTAACCGTAAACCTCGATTCTACGAAAAAAACTCTACTACTAACTATAAGGAATTCTCACTATAACTCTAACCCTAAATGTGCTCCTTTCTAACCCTAACACTAAGTCGTCAATTTCAACACTAACCCTAAGCCCAAATGCACTCTATTCTAACCAAATGCAATACTGACACTAAGCCTAACTCTAAACCTCTATTCTACGAAAAAAACTGTAATACTAACTATAAGGAATTCTCACCATGATTCTAACCCTAAATGTGCTCCTTTCTAACCCTAACACTAAGTCGCCAATTTCAACACTAACCCTAAGCCTAAATGCACTCTATTCTAACCAAAATGCAATCCTGACACTAAGCCTCACCGTAAACCTCGATTCTACGAAAAAAAAACTCTACTACTAAGTATAAGGAATTCTCACTATAACTGTAAACCTACATGTGCTCGTTTCTAACCCTAACACTAAATCGTCAATTTCAACACTAACACTGAGCCTAAATGAACTCTATTCTAACCAAAATGCAATCCTGACACTAAGCCTAACCCTAAACCTCGATTCTACGAAAAAAAAACTCTGCTACTAACTATAAGGAATTCTCACTATAACTCTAAACCTAAATGTGCTCGTTTCTAACCCTAACACGAACTCGTCTATTTCAACACTAACCCTGAGCCTAAATGCACTCTATTCTAACGAAAATGCAATCCTGACACTAAGCCTAACCGTAAACCTCGATTCTACGAAAAAAAACTCTACTACTAACTATAACGAATTCTCACCATAACTCTAACCCTAAATGTGCTTGTATCTAACCCTAACACTAAGTCGTCAATTTCAACAATAACCCTAAGCCTAAATGCACTCTATTCTAACTAAAATGCAATCCTGACACTAAGTCTAACCCTAAACCTCGATTCTACGAAAAAAAACTCTACTACTAACTATTAGGAATTCTCACTATAACTCTAACCCTAAATGTGCTCGTTTCTAACCCTAACACTAAGTCGCCAATTTCAACACTAACCCTAAGCCTAAATGAACTCTATTCTAACCAAAATGCAATCCTGACACTAAGCCTCACCGTAAACCTCGATTCTACGAAAAAAAAACTCTACTACTAACTATAAGGAATTCTCACTATAACTCTAACCCGAAATGTGCTCGTTTCTAACCCTAACACTAAGTCGTCAATTTCAACACTAACCCTAAGCCCAAATGCACTCTATTCTAACCAAAATGCAATCCTGACACTAAGCTTTACCCTAAACCTCGATTCTACGAACAAAAACTCTAATACTAACTACAACGAATTCTCACATAACTCTAACCCTAAATGTGCTTGTTTCTAACCCTAACACTAAGTCGTCAATTTCAACCCTAACCCTAAGCCTAAATGCACTCTATTCTAACCAAATGCAATCCTCACACTAAGCCTAACTCTAAACCTCGATTCTACGAAAAAAACTCTAATAATAACTATAAGGAATTCTCACCATAATTCTAACCCTAAATGTGCTCGTTTCTAACCCTAACACTAATTCGTCAATTTCAACACTAACCCTACCCCTGAATGCACTCTGTTCGAACCAAAATGCAATCCTGACACTAAGCCTAACACTAAACCTCGATTCTACGAAAAAAAATTCTACTACTAACTATAACGAATTCTCACCATAACTCTAACCCTAAATGTGCTCGTTTCTAAACCTAACACAAAGACATCAATTTAAACAATAAACCTAAGCCTAAATGCACTCTATTCTAACCAAAATGCAATCCTGACACTAAGCCTAACCCTAAACCTCGATTCTACGAAAAACTCTACTACTAACTATAAGGAATTCTCACTATAACTTTAACCCTAAATGTGCTCGTTTCTAACCCTAACACTAAGTCGTCAATTGCAGCACTAACCCTAAGCCTAAATGCACTCTATTCTAACCACAATGTAATCCTGACACTAAGCCTAACCCTAAACCTCGATTCTATGAAAAAAAACTCTACTACTAAGTATAAGGAATTCTCACTATAACTCTAAACCTAAATGTGCTCGTTTCTAACCATAACACTAAGTCGTCAATTTCAACACTAACCCTAAGCCTAAATGCACTCTATTCTAACCAAAATGCAATCCTGACACTAAGCCTAACCCTAAACCTCGATTCTGCGATCAAAAACCCTAGCCCTATCCCAAACTAATTCTAACTGTAACTCTAACCCTAAATGTGTTCGTTTCTATCCCTAACACTAACTCATCCATTTCAACACTACGACTAAATGCACTCTATTCTAACCAAAATGCAATCCTGACACTAAGCCTAAAACTAAACCTCAATTCTACGAAAAAAACTCTACTACTAACTATAAGGAATTCTCACCATAACTCTAACCCTAAATGTGCTCGTTTCTAAACCTAATACTAAATCGTCAATTTCAACAATCACCCTAAGCCTAAATGCACTCTATTCTAACCAAAATGCAATCCTGACAATAAGCCTAACACTAAACCTCGATTCTACGAAAGAAAACCCTAGCACTATCCCAAATTAATTCTAACCGTAACTCTAACCCTAAATGTGTTCGTTTCTAACCCTAACACTAACAAGTCTATTTCAACACTAACCCTAAGCCTAAATGCACTCTATTCTAACCAAAATGCAATCCTGACACTAAGCTTAGCCATAAACCTCGATTCTACGAAAAAAAATATAATACTAACTCTAAGTAATTCTCACCATAACTCTAACCCTAAATGTGCTCGTTTCTACCGTAACACTAAGTGGCCAATTTCAACAGTAACCCTAAGACTAAATGCAGTCTATTCTGACGAAAATGCAATCCTGACACTAAGCCTAACACTAAACCTCGATTCTACGAAAAAAAACTCTACTACTAACTATAACGAATTCTCACCATAACGCTAACCCTAAATGTGCTCGTTTCTAACCCTAACACTAAGTCGTCAATTTCAACAATAACCCTAAGCCTAAATGCACTCTATTCTAACTAAAATGCAATCCTGACACTAAGCCTAACCCTAAACCTCGATTCTACGAAAAAAAACTCTACTACTGACTCTAAGTAATTCTCACCATAACTCTAACCCTAAATGTGCTCGTTTCTAACCCTAACACTAAGTCGCCAATTTCAACACTAACCCTAACCCTAAATGCACTCTATTCTAACCAAAATGCAATCCTGACACTAAGCCTAACCGTAAACCTCGATTCTACGAAAAAAAAACTCTACAACTAACTATAAGGAATTCTCACTATAACTCTAACCCGAAATGTGCTCGTTTCTAACCCTAACACTAAGTCGCCAATTTCAACACTAACCCTAAGCCTAAATGCACTCTATTCTAACCAAATGCAATCATGACACTATGCCTAACTCTAAACCTCGATTCTACGAAAAAAACTCTAATACTAACTATAAGGTATTCTCACCATAATTCTAACCCTAAATGTGCTCGTTTCTAACGCTAACAGTAAGTCGTCAATTTCAACACTAAACCTACGCCTGAATGCACTCTTTTCTAACCAAAATGCAATCCTGACACTAAGCCTAAACCTAAACCTCGATTCTACGAAAAAAAACTCTACTACTGACTATAAGGAATTCTCAGTATAAATCTAACCCTAAATGTGCTCGTTTCTCACCCAACACTAACTCGTCAATTTCAACACTAATCCTGAGCCAAAATGCACTCTATTCTAACCAAAGTGCAATCCTGACACTAAGCCTAACTCTAAATCTCGATTCTACAAAAAATATCTAATACTGACTATAAGGAATTCTCACCATAATTCTAACCCTAAATGTGCTCGTTTCTAACCCTAACACTAATTCGTCAATTTCAACACTAACCCTACCCCCTGAATGCACTCTATTCTAACCAAAATGCAATCTTGACACTAAGCCTAACACTATACCTCGATTCTACGAAAAAAAATTCTACTACTAACTATAACGAATTCTCACCATAACTCTAACCCTAAATGTGCTCGTTTCTAAACCTAACACAAAGACATCAATTTAAACAATAAACCTAAGCCTAAATGCACTCTATTCTAACCAAAATGCAATCCTGACACTAAGCCTAACCCTAAACCTCGATTCTACGAAAAAAAACTCTACTACTAACTATAAGGAATTCTCACTATAACTCTAACCCTAAATGTGCTCGTTTCTAACCCTAACACTAACTCGTCAATTTCAACACTAACACTAAGCCTAAATGCACTCTATTCTAACCAAATGCAATACTGACACTAAGCCTAACTCTAAACCTCTATTCTACGAAAAAAACTGTAATACTAACTATAAGGAATTCTCACCATGATTCTAACCCTAAATGTGCTCCTTTCTAACCCTAACACTAAGTCGCCAATTTCAACACTAACCCTAAGCCTAAATGCACTCTATTCTAACCAAAATGCAATCCTGACACTAAGCCTCACCGTAAACCTCGATTCTACGAAAAAAAAACTCTACTACTAAGTATAAGGAATTCTCACTATAACTGTAAACCTACATGTGCTCGTTTCTAACCCTAACACTAAATCGTCAATTTCAACACTAACCCTGAGCCTAAATGCACTCTATTCTAACCAAAATGCAATCCTGACACTAAGCCTCACCGTAAACCTCGATTCTACGAAAAAAAAACTCTACTACTAAGTATAAGGAATTCTCACTATAACTGTAAACCTACATGTGCTCGTTTCTAACCCTAACACTAAATCGTCAATTTCAACACTAACCCTGAGCCTAAATGAACTCTATTCTAACCAAAATGCAATCCTGACACTAAGCCTAACCCTAAACCTCGATTCTACGAAAAAAAAACTCTGCTACTAACTATAAGGAATTCTCACTATAACTCTAAACCTAAATGTGCTCGTTTCTAACCCTAACACTAACTCGTCTATTTCAACACTAACCCTGAGCCTAAATGCACTCTATTCTAACGAAAATGCAATCCTGACACTAAGCCTAACCCTAAACCTCGATTCTACGAAAAAAAACTCTACTACTAACTATTAGGAATTCTCACTATAACTCTAACCCGAAATGTGCTCGTTTCTAACCCTAACACTAAGTCGCCAATTTCAACACTAACCCTAAGCCTAAATGAACTCTATTCTAACCAAAATGCAATCCTGACACTAAGCCTCACCGTAAACCTCGATTCTACGAAAAAAAAACTCTACTACTAACTATAAGGAATTCTCACTATAACTCTAACCCGAAATGTGCTCGTTTCTAACCCTAACACTAAGTCGTCAATTTCAACACTAACCCTAAGCCCAAATGCACTCTATTCTAACCAAAATGCAATCCTGACACTAAGCTTTACCCTAAACCTCGATTCTACGAACAAAAACTCTAATACTAACTACAACGAATTCTCACATAACTCTAACCCTAAATGTGCTTGTTTCTAACCCTAACACTAAGTCGTCAATTTCAACCCTAACCCTAAGCCTAAATGCACTCTATTCTAACCAAATGCAATCCTCACACTAAGCCTAACTCTAAACCTCGATTCTACGAAAAAAACTCTAATAATAACTATAAGGAATTCTCACCATAATTCTAACCCTAAATGTGCTCGTTTCTAACCCTAACACTAATTCGTCAATTTCAACACTAACCCTACCGCTGAATGCACTCTGTTCGAACCAAAATGCAATCCTGACACTAAGCCTAACACTAAACCTCGATTCTACGAAAAAAAATTCTACTACTAACTATAACGAATTCTCACCATAACTCTAACCCTAAATGTGCTCGTTTCTAAACCTAACACAAAGACATCAATTTAAACAATAAACCTAAGCCTAAATGCACTCTATTCTAACCAAAATGCAATCCTGACACTAAGCCTAACCCTAAACCTCGATTCTACGAAAAACTCTACTACTAACTATAAGGAATTCTCACTATAACTTTAACCCTAAATGTGCTCGTTTCTAACCCTAACACTAAGTCGTCAATTGCAGCACTAACCGTAAGCCTAAATGCACTCTATTCTAACCACAATGTAATCCTGACACTAAGCCTAACCCTAAACCTCGATTCTATGAAAAAAAACTCTACTACTAAGTATAAGGAATTCTCACTATAACTCTAAACCTAAATGTGCTCGTTTCTAACCATAACACTAAGTCGCCAATTTCAACACTAACCTTAAGCCTAAATGCACTCTATTCTAACCAAAATGCAATCCTGACACTAAGCTTATGCCTAAACCTCGATTCTACGAACAAAAACTCTAATACAAACTACAACGAATTCTCACATAACTCTAACCCGAAATGTGCTCGTTTCTAACCCTAACACTAAGTCGTCAATTTCAACACTAACCCTAAGCCCAAATGCACTCTATTCTAACCAAAATGCAATCCTGACACTAAGCTTTACCCTAAACCTCGATTCTACGAACAAAAACTCTAATACTAACTACAACGAATTCTCACATAACTCTAACCCTAAATGTGCTTGTTTCTAACCCTAACACTAAGTCGTCAATTTCAACCCTAACCCTAAGCCTAAATGCACTCTATTCTAACCAAATGCAATCCTCACACTAAGCCTAACTCTAAACCTCGATTCTACGAAAAAAACTCTAATAATAACTATAAGGAATTCTCACCATAATTCTAACCCTAAATGTGCTCGTTTCTAACCCTAACACTAATTCGTCAATTTCAACACTAACCCTACCCCTGAATGCACTCTGTTCGAACCAAAATGCAATCCTGACACTAAGCCTAACACTAAACCTCGATTCTACGAAAAAAAATTCTACTACTAACTATAACGAATTCTCACCATAACTCTAACCCTAAATGTGCTCGTTTCTAAACCTAACACAAAGACATCAATTTAAACAATAAACCTAAGCCTAAATGCACTCTATTCTAACCAAAATGCAATCCTGACACTAAGCCTAACCCTAAACCTCGATTCTACGAAAAACTCTACTACTAACTATAAGGAATTCTCACTATAACTTTAACCCTAAATGTGCTCGTTTCTAACCCTAACACTAAGTCGTCAATTGCAGCACAAACCCTAAGCCTAAATGCACTCTATTCTAACCACAATGTAATCCTGACACTAAGCCTAACCCTAAACCTCGATTCTATGAAAAAAAACTCTACTACTAAGTATAAGGAATTCTCACTATAACTCTAAACCTAAATGTGCTCGTTTCTAACCATAACACTAAGTCGCCAATTTCAACACTAACCTTAAGCCTAAATGCACTCTATTCTAACCAAAATGCAATCCTGACACTAGGCCTAACACTAAACCTCGATTCTACGAAAAAAAACTCTACTACTAGCTATAACGAATTCTGACCATAACTCTAACCCTAAATGTGCTCGTTTCTAACCCTAACACTAAGTCGCCAATTTCAACACTAAACTTAAGCCTAAATGCACTCTACTCTAACCAAAATGCAATCCTGACACTAAGCCTAACCGTAAACCTCGATTCTACGAAAAAAAACTCTACTACTAACTATAAGGAATTCTCACTATAACTCTAACCCTTAATGTGCTCGTTTCTAACCCTAACACTAACTCGTCAATTTCAACACTAACCCTAAGCCTAAATGCACTCTATTCTAACCAAATGCAATCCTGACACTAAGCCTAACTCTAAACCTCTATTCTACGAAAAAAACTGTAATACTAACTATAAGGAATTCTCACCATGATTCTAACCCTAAATGTGCTCCTTTCTAACCCTAACACTAAGTCGCCAATTTCAACACTAACCCTAAGCCTAAATGCACTCTATTCTAACCAAAATGCAATCCTGACACTAAGCCTCACCGTAAACCTCGATTCTACGAAAAAAAAACTCTACTACTAAGTATAAGGAATTCTCACTATAACTGTAAACCTACATGTGCTCGTTTCTAACCCTAACACTAAATCGTCAATTTCAACACTAACCCTGAGCCTAAATGAACTCTATTCTAACCAAAATGCAATCCTGACACTAAGCCTAACCCTAAACCTCGATTCTACGAAAAAAAAACTCTGCTACTAACTATAAGGAATTCTCACTATAACTCTAAACCTAAATGTGCTCGTTTCTAACCCTAACACGAACTCGTCTATTTCAACACTAACCCTGAGCCTAAATGCACTCTATTCTAACGAAAATGCAATCCTGACACTAAGCCTAACCGTAAACCTCGATTCTACGAAAAAAAACTCTACTACTAACTATAACGAATTCTCACCATAACTCTAACCCTAAATGTGCTTGTATCTAACCCTAACACTAAGTCGTCAATTTCAACAATAACCCTAAGCCTAAATGCACTCTATTCTAACTAAAATGCAATCCTGACACTAAGTCTAACCCTAAACCTCGATTCTACGAAAAAAAACTCTACTACTAACTATTAGGAATTCTCACTATAACTCTAACCCTAAATGTGCTCGTTTCTAACCCTAACACTAAGTCGCCAATTTCAACACTAACCCTAAGCCTAAATGAACTCTATTCTAACCAAAATGCAATCCTGACACTAAGCCTCACCGTAAACCTCGATTCTACGGAAAAAAAAACTCTACTACTAACTATAAGGAATTCTCACTATAACTCTAACCCGAAATGTGCTCGTTTCTAACCCTAACACTAAGTCGTCAATTTCAACACTAACCCTAAGCCCAAATGCACTCTATTCTAACCAAAATGCAATCCTGACACTAAGCTTTACCCTAAACCTCGATTCTACGAACAAAAACTCTAATACTAACTACAACGAATTCTCACATAACTCTAACCCTAAATGTGCTTGTTTCTAACCCTAACACTAAGTCGTCAATTTCAACCCTAACCCTAAGCCTAAATGCACTCTATTCTAACCAAATGCAATCCTCACACTAAGCCTAACTCTAAACCTCGATTCTACGAAAAAAACTCTAATAATAACTATAAGGAATTCTCACCATAATTCTAACCCTAAATGTGCTCGTTTCTAACCCTAACACTAATTCGTCAATTTCAACACTAACCCTACCCCTGAATGCACTCTGTTCGAACCAAAATGCAATCCTGACACTAAGCCTAACACTAAACCTCGATTCTACGAAAAAAAATTCTACTACTAACTATAACGAATTCTCACCATAACTCTAACCCTAAATGTGCTCCTTTCTAAACCTAACACAAAGACATCAATTTTAACAATAAACCTAAGCCTAAATGCACTCTATTCTAACCAAAATGCAATCCTGACACTAAGCCTAACCCTAAACCACGATTCTACGAAAAACTCTACTACTAACTATAAGGAATTCTCACTATAACTTTAACCCTAAATGTGCTCGTTTCTAACCCTAACACTAAGTCGTCAATTGCAGCACTAACCGTAAGCCTAAATGCACTCTATTCTAACCACAATGTAATCCTGACACTAAGCCTAACCCTAAACCTCGATTCTATGAAAAAAAACTCTACTACTAAGTATAAGGAATTCTCACTATAACTCTAAACCTAAATGTGCTCGTTTCTAACCATAACACTAAGTCGCCAATTTCAACACTAACCTTAAGCCTAAATGCACTCTATTCTAACCAAAATGCAATCCTGACACTAAGCTTATGCCTAAACCTCGATTCTACGAACAAAAACTCTAATACAAACTACAACGAATTCTCACATAACTCTAACCCGAAATGTGCTCGTTTCTAACCCTAACACTAAGTCGTCAATTTCAACACTAACCCTAAGCCCAAATGCACTCTATTCTAACCAAAATGCAATCCTGACACTAAGCTTTACCCTAAACCTCGATTCTACGAACAAAAACTCTAATACTAACTACAACGAATTCTCACATAACTCTAACCCTAAATGTGCTTGTTTCTAACCCTAACACTAAGTCGTCAATTTCAACCCTAACCCTAAGCCTAAATGCACTCTATTCTAACCAAATGCAATCCTCACACTAAGCCTAACTCTAAACCTCGATTCTACGAAAAAAACTCTAATAATAACTATAAGGAATTCTCACCATAATTCTAACCCTAAATGTGCTCGTTTCTAACCCTAACACTAATTCGTCAATTTCAACACTAACCCTACCCCTGAATGCACTCTGTTCGAACCAAAATGCAATCCTGACACTAAGCCTAACACTAAACCTCGATTCTACGAAAAAAAATTCTACTACTAACTATAACGAATTCTCACCATAAC
Organism: Notamacropus eugenii; assembly: GCF_028372415.1. NCBI lineage: Eukaryota > Metazoa > Chordata > Mammalia > Diprotodontia > Macropodidae > Notamacropus > Notamacropus eugenii. Next base: position 309,313,513 of record NC_092875.1, on the reverse strand, counting down.
TCTAACCCTAAATGTGCTCGTTTCTAAACCTAACACAAAGACATCAATTTAAACAATAAACCTAAGCCTAAATGCACTCTATTCTAACCAAAATGCAATCCTGACACTAAGCCTAACCCTAAACCTCGATTCTACGAAAAACTCTACTACTAACTATAAGGAATTCTCACTGTAACTTTAACCCTAAATGTGCTCGTTTCTAACCCTAACACTAAGTCGTCAATTGCAGCACAAACCCTAAGCCTAAATGCACTCTATTCTAACCACAATGTAATCCTGACACTAAGCCTAACCCTAAACCTCGATTCTATGAAAAAAAACTCTACTACTAAGTATAAGGAATTCTCACTATAACTCTAAACCTAAATGTGCTCGTTTCTAACCATAACACTAAGTCGCCAATTTCAACACTAACCTTAAGCCTAAATGCACTCTATTCTAACCAAAATGCAATCCTGACACTAGGCCTAACACTAAACCTCGATTCTACGAAAAAAAACTCTACTACTAGCTATAACGAATTCTGACCATAACTCTAACCCTAAATGTGCTCGTTTCTAACCCTAACACTAAGTCGCCAATTTCAACACTAAACTTAAGCCTAAATGCACTCTACTCTAACCAAAATGCAATCCTGACACTAAGCCTAACCGTAAACCTCGATTCTACGAAAAAAAACTCTACTACTAACTATAAGGAATTCTCACTATAACTCTAACCCTTAATGTGCTCGTTTCTAACCCTAACACTAACTCGTCAATTTCAACACTAACCCTAAGCCTAAATGCACTCTATTCTAACCAAATGCAATCCTGACACTAAGCCTAACTCTAAACCTCTATTCTACGAAAAAAACTGTAATACTAACTATAAGGAATTCTCACCATGATTCTAACCCTAAATGTGCTCCTTTCTAACCCTAACACTAAGTCGCCAATTTCAACACTAACCCTAAGCCTAAATGCACTCTATTCTAACCAAAATGCAATCCTGACACTAAGCCTCACCGTAAACCTCGATTCTACGAAAAAAAAACTCTACTACTAAGTATAAGGAATTCTCACTATAACTGTAAACCTACATGTGCTCGTTTCTAACCCTAACACTAAATCGTCAATTTCAACACTAACCCTGAGCCTAAATGAACTCTATTCTAACCAAAATGCAATCCTGACACTAAGCCTAACCCTAAACCTCGATTCTACGAAAAAAAAACTCTGCTACTAACTATAAGGAATTCTCACTATAACTCTAAACCTAAATGTGCTCGTTTCTAACCCTAACACGAACTCGTCTATTTCAACACTAACCCTGAGCCTAAATGCACTCTATTCTAACGAAAATGCAATCCTGACACTAAGCCTAACCGTAAACCTCGATTCTACGAAAAAAAACTCTACTACTAACTATAACGAATTCTCACCATAACTCTAACCCTAAATGTGCTTGTATCTAACCCTAACACTAAGTCGTCAATTTCAACAATAACCCTAAGCCTAAATGCACTCTATTCTAACTAAAATGCAATCCTGACACTAAGTCTAACCCTAAACCTCGATTCTACGAAAAAAAACTCTACTACTAACTATTAGGAATTCTCACTATAACTCTAACCCTAAATGTGCTCGTTTCTAACCCTAACACTAAGTCGCCAATTTCAACACTAACCCTAAGCCTAAATGAACTCTATTCTAACCAAAATGCAATCCTGACACTAAGCCTCACCGTAAACCTCGATTCTACGGAAAAAAAAACTCTACTACTAACTATAAGGAATTCTCACTATAACTCTAACCCGAAATGTGCTCGTTTCTAACCCTAACACTAAGTCGTCAATTTCAACACTAACCCTAAGCCCAAATGCACTCTATTCTAACCAAAATGCAATCCTGACACTAAGCTTTACCCTAAACCTCGATTCTATGAACAAAAACTCTAATACTAACTACAACGAATTCTCACATAACTCTAACCCTAAATGTGCTTGTTTCTAACCCTAACACTAAGTCGTCAATTTCAACCCTAACCCTAAGCCTAAATGCACTCTATTCTAACCAAATGCAATCCTCACACTAAGCCTAACTCTAAACCTCGATTCTACGAAAAAAACTCTAATAATAACTATAAGGAATTCTCACCATAATTCTAACCCTAAATGTGCTCGTTTCTAACCCTAACACTAATTCGTCAATTTCAACACTAACCCTACCCCTGAATGCACTCTGTTCGAACCAAAATGCAATCCTGACACTAAGCCTAACACTAAACCTCGATTCTACGAAAAAAAATTCTACTACTAACTATAACGAATTCTCACCATAACTCTAACCCTAAATGTGCTCCTTTCTAAACCTAACACAAAGACATCAATTTAAACAATAAACCTAAGCCTAAATGCACTCTATTCTAACCAAAATGCAATCCTGACACTAAGCCTAACCCTAAACCACGATTCTACGAAAAACTCTACTACTAACTATAAGGAATTCTCACTATAACTTTAACCCTAAATGTGCTCGTTTCTAACCCTAACACTAAGTCGTCAATTGCAGCACTAACCGTAAGCCTAAATGCACTCTATTCTAACCACAATGTAATCCTGACACTAAGCCTAACCCTAAACCTCGATTCTATGAAAAAAAACTCTACTACTAAGTATAAGGAATTCTCACTATAACTCTAAACCTAAATGTGCTGGTTTCTAACCATAACACTAAGTCGCCAATTTCAACACTAACCTTAAGCCTAAATGCACTCTATTCTAACCAAAATGCAATCCTGACACTAAGCTTAAGCCTAAACCTCGATTCTACGAACAAAAACTCTAATACAAACTAAAACGAATTCTCACATAACTCTAACCCGAAATGTGCTCGTTTCTAACCCTAACACTAAGTCGTCAATTTCAACACTAACCCTAAGCCCAAATGCACTCTATTCTAACCAAAATGCAATCCTGACACTAAGCTTTACCCTAAACCTCGATTCTACGAACAAAAACTCTAATACTAACTACAACGAATTCTCACATAACTCTAACCCTAAATGTGCTTGTTTCTAACCCTAACACTAAGTCGTCAATTTCAACCCTAACCCTAAGCCTAAATGCACTCTATTCTAACCAAATGCAATCCTCACACTAAGCCTAACTCTAAACCTCGATTCTACGAAAAAAACTCTAATAATAACTATAAGGAATTCTCACCATAATTCTAACCCTAAATGTGCTCGTTTCTAACCCTAACACTAATTCGTCAATTTCAACACTAACCCTACCCCTGAATGCACTCTGTTCGAACCAAAATGAAATCCTGACACTAAGCCTAACACTAAACCTCGATTCTACGAAAAAAAATTCTACTACTAACTATAACGAATTCTCACCATAACTCTAACCCTAAATGTGCTCGTTTCTAAACCTAACACAAAGACATCAATTTAAACAATAAACCTAAGCCTAAATGCACTCTATTCTAACCAAAATGCAATCCTGACACTAAGCCTAACCCTAAACCTCGATTCTACGAAAAACTCTACTACTAACTATAAGGAATTCTCACTATAACTTTAACCCTAAATGTGCTCGTTTCTAACCCTAACACTAAGTCGTCAATTGCAGCACTAACCCTAAGCCTAAATGCACTCTATTCTAACCACAATGTAATCCTGACACTAAGCCTAACCCTAAACCTCGATTCTATGAAAAAAAACTCTACTACTAAGTATAAGGAATTCTCACTATAACTCTAAACCTAAATGTGCTCGTTTCTAACCATAACACTAAGTCGCCAATTTCAACACTAACCTTAAGCCTAAATGCACTCTATTCTAACCAAAATGCAATTCTGACACTAAGCTTAAGCCTAAACCTCGATTCTACGAACAAAAACTCTAATACAAACTACAACGAATTCTCACATAACTCTAATCCTAAATGTGCTCGTTTCTAACCCTAACACTAAGTCGTCAATTTCAACACTCACCCTACTCCTAAATGCACTCTATTCTAACCAAAATGCAATCCTGACACTAGGCCTAACACTAAACCTCGATTCTACGAAAAAAAACTCTACTACTAGCTATAACGAATTCTGACCATAACTCTAACCCTAAATGTGCTCGTATCTAACCCTAACACTAACAAGTCTATTTCAACACTAACCCTAAGCCTAAATGCACTCTATTCTAACCAAAATGCAATCCTGACACTAAGCTTAGCCATAAACCTCGATTCTACGAAAAAAAATATAATACTAACTCTAAGTAAATCTCACCATAACTCTAACCCTAAATGTGCTCGTTTCTACCGTAACACTAAGTGGCCAATTTCAACAGTAACCCTAAGACTAAATGCAGTCTATTCTGACGAAAATGCAATCCTGACACTAAGCCTAACACTAAACCTCGATTCTACGAAAAAAACTCTACTACTAACTATAACGAATTCTCACCATAACGCTAACCCTAAATGTGCTCGTTTCTAACCCTAACACTAAGTCGTCAATTTCAACAATAACCCTAAGCCTAAATGCACTCTATTCTAACTAAAATGCAATCCTGACACTAAGCCTAACCCTAAACCTCGATTCTACGAAAAAAAACTCTACTACTGACTCTAAGTAATTCTCACCATAACTCTAACCCTAAATGTGCTCGTTTCTAACCCTAACACTAAGTCGCCAATTTCAACACTAACCCTAACCCTAAATGCACTCTATTCTAACCAAAATGCAATCCTGACACTAAGCCTAACCGTAAACCTCGATTCTACGAAAAAAAAACTCTACAACTAACTATAAGGAATTCTCACTATAACTCTAACCCGAAATGTGCTCGTTTCTAACCCTAACACTAAGTCGCCAATTTCAACACTAACCCTAAGCCTAAATGCACTCTATTCTAACCAAATGCAATCCTGACACTAAGCCTAACACTAAACCTCTATTCTACGAAAAAAACTGTAATACTAACTATAAGGAATTCTCACCATGATTCTAACCCTAAATGTGCTCCTTTCTAACCCTAACACTAAGTCGCCAATTTCAACACTAACCCTAAGCCTAAATGCACTCTATTCTAACCAAAATGCAATCCTGACACTAAGCCTAACCCTAAACCTCGATTCTACGAAAAAAAAACTCTGCTACTAACTATAAGGAATTCTCACTATAACTCTAAACCTAAATGTGCTCGTTTCTAACCCTAACACTAACTCGTCTATTTCAACACTAACCCTGAGCCTAAATGCACTCTATTCTAACGAAAATGCAATCCTGACACTAAGCCTAACCCTAAACCTCGATTCTGCGATCAAAAACCCTAGCCCTATCCCAAACTAATTCTAACTGTAACTCTAACCCTAAATGTGTTCGTTTCTATCCCTAACACTAACTCATCCATTTCAACACTAACCGTACGACTAAATGCACTCTATTCTAACCAAAATGCAATCCTGACACTAAGCCTAAAACTAAACCTCAATTCTACGAAAAAAACTCTACTACTAACTATAAGGAATTCTCACCATAACTCTAACCCTAAATGTGCTCGTTTCTAAACCTAATACTAAATCGTCAATTTCAACAATCACCCTAAGCCTAAATGCACTCTATTCTAACCAAAATGCAATCCTGACAATAAGCCTAACACTAAACCTCGATTCTACGAAAGAAAACCCTAGCACTATCCCAAATTAATTCTAACCGTAACTCTAACCCTAAATGTGTTCGTTTCTAACCCTAACACTAACAAGTCTATTTCAACACTAACCCTAAGCCTAAATGCACTCTATTCTAACCAAAATGCAATCCTGACACTAAGCTTAGCCATAAACCTCGATTCTACGAAAAAAAATATAATACTAACTCTAAGTAATTCTCACCATAACTCTAACCCTAAATGTGCTCGTTTCTACCGTAACACTAAGTGGCCAATTTCAACAGTAACCCTAAGACTAAATGCAGTCTATTCTGACGAAAATGCAATCCTGACACTAAGCCTAGCACTAAACCTCGATTCTACGAAAAAAAACTCTACTACTAACTATAACGAATTCTCACCATAACGCTAACCCTAAATGTGCTCGTTTCTAACCCTAACACTAAGTCGTCAATTTCAACAATAACCCTAAGCCTAAATGCACTCTATTCTAACTAAAATGCAATCCTGACACTAAGCCTAACCCTAAACCTCGATTCTACGAAAAAAAACTCTACTACTGACTCTAAGTAATTCTCACCATAACTCTAACCCTAAATGTGCTCGTTTCTAACCCTAACACTAAGTCGCCAATTTCAACACTAACCCTAACCCTAAATGCACTCTATTCTAACCAAAATGCAATCCTGACACTAAGCCTAACCGTAAACCTCGATTCTACGAAAAAAAAACTCTACAACTAACTATAAGGAATTCTCACTATAACTCTAACCCGAAATGTGCTCGTTTCTAACCCTAACACTAAGTCGCCAATTTCAACACTAACCCTAAGCCTAAATGCACTCTATTCTAACCAAATGCAATCATGACACTATGCCTAACTCTAAACCTCGATTCTACGAAAAAAACTCTAATACTAACTATAAGGTATTCTCACCATAATTCTAACCCTAAATGTGCTCGTTTCTAACGCTAACAGTAAGTCGTCAATTTCAACACTAAACCTACGCCTGAATGCACTCTTTTCTAACCAAAATGCAATCCTGACACTAAGCCTAAACCTAAACCTCGATTCTACGAAAAAAAACTCTACTACTGACTATAAGGAATTCTCAGTATAAATCTAACCCTAAATGTGCTCGTTTCTAACCCTAACACTAAGTCGTCAATTGCAGCACAAACCCTAAGCCTAAATGCACTCTATTCTAACCACAATGTAATCCTGACACTAAGCCTAACCCTAAACCTCGATTCTATGAAAAAAAACTCTACTACTAAGTATAAGGAATTCTCACTATAACTCTAAACCTAAATGTGCTCGTTTCTAACCATAACACTAAGTCGCCAATTTCAACACTAACCTTAAGCCTAAATGCACTCTATTCTAACCAAAATGCAATCCTGACACTAGGCCTAACACTAAACCTCGATTCTACGAAAAAAAACTCTACTACTAGCTATAACGAATTCTGACCATAACTCTAACCCTAAATGTGCTCGTTTCTAACCCTAACACTAAGTCGCCAATTTCAACACTAAACTTAAGCCTAAATGCACTCTACTCTAACCAAAATGCAATCCTGACACTAAGCCTAACCGTAAACCTCGATTCTACGAAAAAAAACTCTACTACTAACTATAAGGAATTCTCACTATAACTCTAACCCTTAATGTGCTCGTTTCTAACCCTAACACTAACTCGTCAATTTCAACACTAACCCTAAGCCTAAATGCACTCTATTCTAACCAAATGCAATCCTGACACTAAGCCTAACTCTAAACCTCTATTCTACGAAAAAAACTGTAATACTAACTATAAGGAATTCTCACCATGATTCTAACCCTAAATGTGCTCCTTTCTAACCCTAACACTAAGTCGCCAATTTCAACACTAACCCTAAGCCTAAATGCACTCTATTCTAACCAAAATGCAATCCTGACACTAAGCCTCACCGTAAACCTCGATTCTTCGAAAAAAAAACTCTACTACTAAGTATAAGGAATTCTCACTATAACTGTAAACCTACATGTGCTCGTTTCTAACCCTAACACTAAATCGTCAATTTCAACACTAACCCTGAGCCTAAATGAACTCTATTCTAACCAAAATGCAATCCTGACACTAAGCCTAACCCTAAACCTCGATTCTACGAAAAAAAAACTCTGCTACTAACTATAAGGAATTCTCACTATAACTCTAAACCTAAATGTGCTCGTTTCTAACCCTAACACGAACTCGTCTATTTCAACACTAACCCTGAGCCTAAATGCACTCTATTCTAACGAAAATGCAATCCTGACACTAAGCCTAACCGTAAACCTCGATTCTACGAAAAAAAACTCTAATACTAACTATAACGAATTCTCACCATAACTCTAACCCTAAATGTGCTTGTATCTAACCCTAACACTAAGTCGTCAATTTCAACAATAACCCTAAGCCTAAATGCACTCTATTCTAACCAAATGCAATCCTCACACTAAGCCTAACTCTAAACCTCGATTCTACGAAAAAAACTCTAATAATAACTATAAGGAATTCTCACCATAATTCTAACCCTAAATGTGCTCGTTTCTAACCCTAACACTAATTCGTCAATTTCAACACTAACCCTACCCCTGAATGCACTCTGTTCGAACCAAAATGCAATCCTGACACTAAGCCTAACACTAAACCTCGATTCTACGAAAAAAAATTCTACTACTAACTATAACGAATTCTCACCATAACTCTAACCCTAAATGTGCTCCTTTCTAAACCTAACACAAAGACATCAATTTAAACAATAAACCTAAGCCTAAATGCACTCTATTCTAACCAAAATGCAATCCTGACACTAAGCCTAACCCTAAACCTCGATTCTACGAAAAACTCTACTACTAACTATAAGGAATTCTCACTATAACTTTAACCCTAAATGTGCTCGTTTCTAACCCTAACACTAAGTCGTCAATTGCAGCACTAACCGTAAGCCTAAATGCACTCTATTCTAACCACAATGTAATCCTGACACTAAGCCTAACCCTAAACCTCGATTCTATGAAAAAAAACTCTACTACTAAGTATAAGGAATTCTCACTATAACTCTAAACCTAAATGTGCTCGTTTCTAACCATAACACTAAGTCGCCAATTTCAACACTAACCTTAAGCCTAAATGCACTCTATTCTAACCAAAATGCAATCCTGACACTAAGCTTAAGCCTAAACCTCGATTCTACGAACAAAAACTCTAATACAAACTACAACGAATTCTCACATAACTCTAACCCGAAATGTGCTCGTTTCTAACCCTAACACTAAGTCGTCAATTTCAACACTAACCCTAAGCCCAAATGCACTCTATTCTAACCAAAATGCAATCCTGACACTAAGCTTTACCTTAAACCTCGATTCTACGAACAAAAACTCTAATACTAACTACAACGAATTCTCACATAACTCTAACCCTAAATGTGCTTGTTTCTAACCCTAACACTAAGTCGTCAATTTCAACCCTAACCCTAAGCCTAAATGCACTCTATTCTAACCAAATGCAATCCTCACACTAAGCCTAACTCTAAACCTCGATTCTACGAAAAAAACTCTAATAATAACTATAAGGAATTCTCACCATAATTCTAACCCTAAATGTGCTGGTTTCTAACCCTAACACTAATTCGTCAATTTCAACACTAACCCTACCCCTGAATGCACTCTGTTCGAACCAAAATGAAATCCTGACACTAAGCCTAACACTAAACCTCGATTCTACGAAAAAAAATTCTACTACTAACTATAACGAATTCTCACCATAACTCTAACCCTAAATGTGCTCGTTTCTAAACCTAACACAAAGACATCAATTTAAACAATAAACCTAAGCCTAAATGCACTCTATTCTAACCAAAATGCAATCCTGACACTAAGCCTAACCCTAAACCTCGATTCTACGAAAAACTCTACTACTAACTATAAGGAATTCTCACTATAACTTTAACCCTAAATGTGCTCGTTTCTAACCCTAACACTAAGTCGTCAATTGCAGCACTAACCCTAAGCCTAAATGCACTCTATTCTAACCACAATGTAATCCTGACACTAAGCCTAACCCTAAACCTCGATTCTATGAAAAAAAACTCTACTACTAAGTATAAGGAATTCTCACTATAACTCTAAACCTAAATGTGCTCGTTTCTAACCATAACACTAAGTCGCCAATTTCAACACTAACCTTAAGCCTAAATGCACTCTATTCTAACCAAAATGCAATTCTGACACTAAGCTTAAGCCTAAACCTCGATTCTACGAACAAAAACTCTAATACAAACTACAACGAATTCTCACATAACTCTAATCCTAAATGTGCTCGTTTCTAACCCTAACACTAAGTCGTCAATTTCAACACTCACCCTACTCCTAAATGCACTCTATTCTAACCAAAATGCAATCCTGACACTAGGCCTAACACTAAACCTCGATTCTACGAAAAAAAACTCTACTACTAGCTATAACGAATTCTGACCATAACTCTAACCCTAAATGTGCTCGTATCTAACCCTAACACTAACAAGTCTATTTCAACACTAACCCTAAGCCTAAATGCACTCTATTCTAACCAAAATGCAATCCTGACACTAAGCTTAGCCATAAACCTCGATTCTACGAAAAAAAATATAATACTAACTCTAAGTAAATCTCACCATAACTCTAACCCTAAATGTGCTCGTTTCTACCGTAACACTAAGTGGCCAATTTCAACAGTAACCCTAAGACTAAATGCAGTCTATTCTGACGAAAATGCAATCCTGACACTAAGCCTAACACTAAACCTCGATTCTACGAAAAAAACTCTACTACTAACTATAACGAATTCTCACCATAACGCTAACCCTAAATGTGCTCGTTTCTAACCCTAACACTAAGTCGTCAATTTCAACAATAACCCTAAGCCTAAATGCACTCTATTCTAACTAAAATGCAATCCTGACACTAAGCCTAACCCTAAACCTCGATTCTACGAAAAAAAACTCTACTACTGACTCTAAGTAATTCTCACCATAACTCTAACCCTAAATGTGCTCGTTTCTAACCCTAACACTAAGTCGCCAATTTCAACACTAACCCTAACCCTAAATGCACTCTATTCTAACCAAAATGCAATCCTGACACTAAGCCTAACCGTAAACCTCGATTCTACGAAAAAAAAACTCTACAACTAACTATAAGGAATTCTCACTATAACTCTAACCCGAAATGTGCTCGTTTCTAACCCTAACACTAAGTCGCCAATTTCAACACTAACCCTAAGCCTAAATGCACTCTATTCTAACCAAATGCAATCCTGACCCTAAGCCTAACACTAAACCTCTATTCTACGAAAAAAACTGTAATACTAACTATAAGGAATTCTCACCATGATTCTAACCCTAAATGTGCTCCTTTCTAACCCTAACACTAAGTCGCCAATTTCAACACTAACCCTAAGCCTAAATGCACTCTATTCTAACCAAAATGCAATCCTGACACTAAGCCTAACCCTAAACCTCGATTCTACGAAAAAAAAACTCTGCTACTAACTATAAGGAATTCTCACTATAACTCTAAACCTAAATGTGCTCGTTTCTAACCCTAACACTAACTCGTCTATTTCAACACTAACCCTGAGCCTAAATGCACTCTATTCTAACGAAAATGCAATCCTGACACTAAGCCTAACCCTAAACCTCGATTCTGCGATCAAAAACCCTAGCCCTATCCCAAACTAATTCTAACTGTAACTCTAACCCTAAATGTGTTCGTTTCTATCCCTAACACTAACTCATCCATTTCAACACTAACCGTACGACTAAATGCACTCTATTCTAACCAAAATGCAATCCTGACACTAAGCCTAAAACTAAACCTCAATTCTACGAAAAAAACTCTACTACTAACTATAAGGAATTCTCACCATAACTCTAACCCTAAATGTGCTCGTTTCTAAACCTAATACTAAATCGTCAATTTCAACAATCACCCTAAGCCTAAATGCACTCTATTCTAACCAAAATGCAATCCTGACAATAAGCCTAACACTAAACCTCGATTCTACGAAAGAAAACCCTAGCACTATCCCAAATTAATTCTAACCGTAACTCTAACCCTAAATGTGTTCGTTTCTAACCCTAACACTAACAAGTCTATTTCAACACTAACCCTAAGCCTAAATGCACTCTATTCTAACCAAAATGCAATCCTGACACTAAGCTTAGCCATAAACCTCGATTCTACGAAAAAAAATATAATACTAACTCTAAGTAATTCTCACCATAACTCTAACCCTAAATGTGCTCATTTCTACCGTAACACTAAGTGGCCAATTTCAACAGTAACCCTAAGACTAAATGCAGTCTATTCTGACGAAAATGCAATCCTGACACTAAGCCTAACACTAAACCTCGATTCTACGAAAAAAAACTCTACTACTAACTATAACGAATTCTCACCATAACGCTAACCCTAAATGTGCTCGTTTCTAACCCTAACACTAAGTCGTCAATTTCAACAATAACCCTAAGCCTAAATGCACTCTATTCTAACTAAAATGCAATCCTGACACTAAGCCTAACCCTAAACCTCGATTCTACGAAAAAAAACTCTACTACTGACTCTAAGTAATTCTCACCATAACTCTAACCCTAAATGTGCTCGTTTCTAACCCTAACACTAAGTCGCCAATTTCAACACTAACCCTAACCCTAAATGCACTCTATTCTAACCAAAATGCAATCCTGACACTAAGCCTAACCGTAAACCTCGATTCTACGAAAAAAAAACTCTACAACTAACTATAAGGAATTCTCACTATAACTCTAACCCGAAATGTGCTCGTTTCTAACCCTAACACTAAGTCGCCAATTTCAACACTAACCCTAAGCCTAAATGCACTCTATTCTAACCAAATGCAATCATGACACTATGCCTAACTCTAAACCTCGATTCTACGAAAAAAACTCTAATACTAACTATAAGGTATTCTCACCATAATTCTAACCCTAAATGTGCTCGTTTCTAACGCTAACAGTAAGTCGTCAATTTCAACACTAAACCTACGCCTGAATGCACTCTTTTCTAACCAAAATGCAATCCTGACACTAAGCCTAAACCTAAACCTCGATTCTACGAAAAAAAACTCTACTACTGACTATAAGGAATTCTCAGTATAAATCTAACCCTAAATGTGCTCGTTTCTAACCCTAACACTAACTCGTCAATTTCAACACTAAACTTAAGCCTAAATGCACTCTACTCTAAACAAAATGCAATCCTGACACTAAGCCTAACCGTAAACCTCGATTCTACGAAAAAAAACTCTTCTACTAACTATAAGGAATTCTCACTATAACTCTAACCCTAAATGTGCTCGTTTCTAACCCTAACACTAACTCGTCAATTTCAACACTAACCCTAAGCCTAAATGCACTCTATTCTAACCAAATGCAATCCTGACACTAAGCCTAACTCTAAACCTCTATTCTACGAAAAAACTGTAATACTAACTATAAGGAATTCTCACCATGATTCTAACCCTAAATGTGCTCCTTTCTAACCCTAACACAAAGACATCAATTTAAACAATAAACCTAAGCCTAAATGCACTCTATTCTAACCAAAATGCAATCCTGACACTAAGCCTAACCCTAAACCTCGATTCTACGAAAAACTCTACTACTAACTATAAGGAATTCTCACTATAACTTTAACCCTAAATGTGCTCGTTTCTAACCCTAACACTAAGTCGTCAATTGCAGCACTAACCCTAAGCCTAAATGCACTCTATTCTAACCACAATGTAATCCTGACACTAAGCCTAACCCTAAACCTCGATTCTATGAAAAAAAACTCTACTACTAAGTATAAGGAATTCTCACTATAACTCTAAACCTAAATGTGCTCGTTTCTAACCATAACACTAAGTCGCCAATTTCAACACTAACCTTAAGCCTAAATGCACTCTATTCTAACCAAAATGCAATTCTGACACTAAGCTTAAGCCTAAACCTCGATTCTACGAACAAAAACTCTAATACAAACTACAACGAATTCTCACATAACTCTAATCCTAAATGTGCTCGTTTCTAACCCTAACACTAAGTCGTCAATTTCAACACTCACCCTACTCCTAAATGCACTCTATTCTAACCAAAATGCAATCCTGACACTAGGCCTAACACTAAACCTCGATTCTACGAAAAAAAACTCTACTACTAGCTATAACGAATTCTGACCATAACTCTAACCCTAAATGTGCTCGTATCTAACCCTAACACTAACAAGTCTATTTCAACACTAACCCTAAGCCTAAATGCACTCTATTCTAACCAAAATGCAATCCTGACACTAAGCTTAGCCATAAACCTCGATTCTACGAAAAAAAATATAATACTAACTCTAAGTAAATCTCACCATAACTCTAACCCTAAATGTGCTCGTTTCTACCGTAACACTAAGTGGCCAATTTCAACAGTAACCCTAAGACTAAATGCAGTCTATTCTGACGAAAATGCAATCCTGACACTAAGCCTAACACTAAACCTCGATTCTACGAAAAAAACTCTACTACTAACTATAACGAATTCTCACCATAACGCTAACCCTAAATGTGCTCGTTTCTAACCCTAACACTAAGTCGTCAATTTCAACACTCACCCTACTCCTAAATGCACTCTATTCTAACCAAAATGCAATCCTGACACTAGGCCTAACACTAAACCTCGATTCTACGAAAAAAAACTCTACTACTAGCTATAACGAATTCTGACCATAACTCTAACCCTAAATGTGCTCGTTTCTAACCCTAACACTAAGTCGCCAATTTCAACACTAACCCTAACCCTAAATGCACTCTATTCTAACCAAAATGCAATCCTGACACTAAGCCTAACCTTAAACCTCGATTCTACGAAAAAAAAACTCTACAACTAACTATAAGGAATTCTCACTATAACTCTAACCCGAAATGTGCTCGTTTCTAACCCTAACACTAAGTCGCCAATTTCAACACTAACCCTAAGCCTAAATGCACTCTATTCTAACCAAATGCAATCATGACACTATGCCTAACTCTAAACCTCGATTCTACGAAAAAAACTCTAATACTAACTATAAGGTATTCTCACCATAATTCTAACCCTAAATGTGCTCGTTTCTAACGCTAACAGTAAGTCGTCAATTTCAACACTAAACCTAGGCTTGAATGCACTCTTTTCTAACCAAAATGCAATCCCGACACTAAGCCTAAACCTAAACCTCGATTCTACGAAAAAAAACTCTACTACTGACTATAAGGAATTCTCAGTATAAATCTAACCCTAAATGTGCTCGTTTCTAACCCTAACACTAACTCGTCAATTTCAACACTAAACTTAAGCCTAAATGCACTCTACTCTAACCAAAATGCAATCCTGACACTAAGCCTAACCGTAAACCTCGATTCTACGAAAAAAAACTCTTCTACTAACTATAAGGAATTCTCACTATAACTCTAACCCTAAATGTGCTCGTTTCTAACCCTAACACTAACTCGTCAATTTCAACACTAACCCTAAGCCTAAATGCACTCTATTCTAACCAAATGCAATCCTGACACTAAGCCTAACTCTAAACCTCTATTCTACGAAAAAACTGTAATACTAACTATAAGGAATTCTCACCATGATTCTAACCCTAAATGTGCTCCTTTCTAACCCTAACACTAAGTCGCCAATTTCAACACTAACCCTAAGCCTAAATGCACTCTATTCTAACCAAAATGCAATCCTGACACTAAGCCTCACCTTAAACCTCGATTCTACGAAAAAAAACCTCTACTACTAAGTATAAGGAATTCTCACCATAACTCTAACCCTAAATGTGCTCGTTTCTAAACCTAACACAAAGACATCAATTTAAACAATAAACCTAAGCCTAAATGCACTCTATTCTAACCAAAATGCAATCCTGACACTAAGCCTAACCCTAAACCTCGATTCTACGAAAAACTCTACTACTAACTATAAGGAATTCTCACTATAACTTTAACCCTAAATGTGCTCGTTTCTAACCCTAACACTAAGTCGTCAATTGCAGCACTAACCCTAAGCCTAAATGCACTCTATTCTAACCACAATGTAATCCTGACACTAAGCCTAACCCTAAACCTCGATTCTATGAAAAAAAACTCTACTACTAAGTATAAGGAATTCTCACTATAACTCTAAACCTAAATGTGCTCGTTTCTAACCATAACACTAAGTCGCCAATTTCAACACTAACCTTAAGCCTAAATGCACTCTATTCTAACCAAAATGCAATTCTGACACTAAGCTTAAGCCTAAACCTCGATTCTACGAACAAAAACTCTAATACAAACTACAACGAATTCTCACATAACTCTAATCCTAAATGTGCTCGTTTCTAACCCTAACACTAAGTCGTCAATTTCAACACTCACCCTACTCCTAAATGCACTCTATTCTAACCAAAATGCAATCCTGACACTAGGCCTAACACTAAACCTCGATTCTACGAAAAAAAACTCTACTACTAGCTATAACGAATTCTGACCATAACTCTAACCCTAAATGTGCTCGTATCTAACCCTAACACTAACAAGTCTATTTCAACACTAACCCTAAGCCTAAATGCACTCTATTCTAACCAAAATGCAATCCTGACACTAAGCTTAGCCATAAACCTCGATTCTACGAAAAAAAATATAATACTAACTCTAAGTAAATCTCACCATAACTCTAACCCTAAATGTGCTCGTTTCTACCGTAACACTAAGTGGCCAATTTCAACAGTAACCCTAAGACTAAATGCAGTCTATTCTGACGAAAATGCAATCCTGACACTAAGCCTAACACTAAACCTCGATTCTACGAAAAAAACTCTACTACTAACTATAACGAATTCTCACCATAACGCTAACCCTAAATGTGCTCGTTTCTAACCCTAACACTAAGTCGTCAATTTCAACAATAACCCTAAGCCTAAATGCACTCTATTCTAACTAAAATGCAATCCTGACACTAAGCCTAACCCTAAACCTCGATTCTACGAAAAAAAACTCTACTACTGACTCTAAGTAATTCTCACCATAACTCTAACCCTAAATGTGCTCGTTTCTAACCCTAACACTAAGTCGCCAATTTCAACACTAACCCTAACCCTAAATGCACTCTATTCTAACCAAAATGCAATCCTGACACTAAGCCTAACCGTAAACCTCGATTCTACGAAAAAAAAACTCTACAACTAACTATAAGGAATTCTCACTATAACTCTAACCCGAAATGTGCTCGTTTCTAACCCTAACACTAAGTCGCCAATTTCAACACTAACCCTAAGCCTAAATGCACTCTATTCTAACCAAATGCAATCCTGACACTAAGCCTAACACTAAACCTCTATTCTACGAAAAAAACTGTAATACTAACTATAAGGAATTCTCACCATGATTCTAACCCTAAATGTGCTCCTTTCTAACCCTAACACTAAGTCGCCAATTTCAACACTAACCCTAAGCCTAAATGCACTCTATTCTAACCAAAATGCAATCCTGACACTAAGCCTAACCCTAAACCTCGATTCTACGAAAAAAAAACTCTGCTACTAACTATAAGGAATTCTCACTATAACTCTAAACCTAAATGTGCTCGTTTCTAACCCTAACACTAACTCGTCTATTTCAACACTAACCCTGAGCCTAAATGCACTCTATTCTAACGAAAATGCAATCCTGACACTAAGCCTAACCCTAAACCTCGATTCTGCGATCAAAAACCCTAGCCCTATCCCAAACTAATTCTAACTGTAACTCTAACCCTAAATGTGTTCGTTTCTATCCCTAACACTAACTCATCCATTTCAACACTAACCGTACGACTAAATGCACTCTATTCTAACCAAAATGCAATCCTGACACTAAGCCTAAAACTAAACCTCAATTCTACGAAAAAAACTCTACTACTAACTATAAGGAATTCTCACCATAACTCTAACCCTAAATGTGCTCGTTTCTAAACCTAATACTAAATCGTCAATTTCAACAATCACCCTAAGCCTAAATGCACTCTATTCTAACCAAAATGCAATCCTGACAATAAGCCTAACACTAAACCTCGATTCTACGAAAGAAAACCCTAGCACTATCCCAAATTAATTCTAACCGTAACTCTAACCCTAAATGTGTTCGTTTCTAACCCTAACACTAACAAGTCTATTTCAACACTAACCCTAAGCCTAAATGCACTCTATTCTAACCAAAATGCAATCCTGACACTAAGCTTAGCCATAAACCTCGATTCTACGAAAAAAAATATAATACTAACTCTAAGTAATTCTCACCATAACTCTAACCCTAAATGTGCTCGTTTCTACCGTAACACTAAGTGGCCAATTTCAACAGTAACCCTAAGACTAAATGCAGTCTATTCTGACGAAAATGCAATCCTGACACTAAGCCTAACACTAAACCTCGATTCTACGAAAAAAAACTCTACTACTAACTATAACGAATTCTCACCATAACGCTAACCCTAAATGTGCTCGTTTCTAACCCTAACACTAAGTCGTCAATTTCAACAATAACCCTAAGCCTAAATGCACTCTATTCTAACTAAAATGCAATCCTGACACTAAGCCTAACCCTAAACCTCGATTCTACGAAAAAAAACTCTACTACTGACTCTAAGTAATTCTCACCATAACTCTAACCCTAAATGTGCTCGTTTCTAACCCTAACACTAAGTCGCCAATTTCAACACTAACCCTAACCCTAAATGCACTCTATTCTAACCAAAATGCAATCCTGACACTAAGCCTAACCGTAAACCTCGATTCTACGAAAAAAAAACTCTACAACTAACTATAAGGAATTCTCACTATAACTCTAACCCGAAATGTGCTCGTTTCTAACCCTAACACTAAGTCGCCAATTTCAACACTAACCCTAAGCCTAAATGCACTCTATTCTAACCAAATGCAATCATGACACTATGCCTAACTCTAAACCTCGATTCTACGAAAAAAACTCTAATACTAACTATAAGGTATTCTCACCATAATTCTAACCCTAAATGTGCTCGTTTCTAACGCTAACAGTAAGTCGTCAATTTCAACACTAAACCTACGCCTGAATGCACTCTTTTCTAACCAAAATGCAATCCTGACACTAAGCCTAAACCTAAACCTCGATTCTACGA
Organism: Notamacropus eugenii; assembly: GCF_028372415.1. Classification (NCBI taxonomy): domain Eukaryota; kingdom Metazoa; phylum Chordata; class Mammalia; order Diprotodontia; family Macropodidae; genus Notamacropus; species Notamacropus eugenii. The sequence goes on along the minus strand of NC_092875.1, from coordinate 309,294,647 downwards.
AAAAAAACTCTACTACTGACTATAAGGAATTCTCAGTATAAATCTAACCCTAAATGTGCTCGTTTCTAACCCTAACACTAACTCGTCAATTTCAACACTAAACTTAAGCCTAAATACACTCTACTCTAACCAAAATGCAATCCTGACACTAAGCCTAACCGTAAACCTCGATTCTACGAAAAAAAACTCTTCTACTAACTATAAGGAATTCTCACTATAACTCTAACCCTAAATGTGTTCGTTTCTAACCCTAACACTAACTCGTCAATTTCAACACTAACCCTAAGCCTAAATGCACTCTATTCTAACCAAATGCAATCCTGACACTAAGCCTAACTCTAAACCTCTATTCTACGAAAAAACTGTAATACTAACTATAAGGAATTCTCACCATGATTCTAACCCTAAATGTGCTCCTTTCTAACCCTAACACTAAGTCGCCAATTTCAACACTAACCCTAAGCCTAAATGCACTCTATTCTAACCAAAATGCAATCCTGACACTAAGCCTCACCTTAAACCTCAATTCTACGAAAAAAACTCTACTACTAACTATAAGGAATTCTCACCATAACTCTAACCCTAAATGTGCTCGTTTCTAAACCTAATACTAAATCGTCAATTTCAACAATCACCCTAAGCCTAAATGCACTCTATTCTAACCAAAATGCAATCCTGACAATAAGCCTAACACTAAACCTCGATTCTACGAAAGAAAACCCTAGCACTATCCCAAATTAATTCTAACCGTAACTCTAACCCTAAATGTGTTCGTTTCTAACCCTAACACTAACAAGTCTATTTCAACACTAACCCTAAGCCTAAATGCACTCTATTCTAACCAAAATGCAATCCTGACACTAAGCTTAGCCATAAACCTCGATTCTACGAAAAAAAATATAATACTAACTCTAAGTAATTCTCACCATAACTCTAACCCTAAATGTGCTCGTTTCTACCGTAACACTAAGTGGCCAATTTCAACAGTAACCCTAAGACTAAATGCAGTCTATTCTGACGAAAATGCAATCCTGACACTAAGCCTAACACTAAACCTCGATTCTACGAAAAAAAACTCTACTACTAACTATAACGAATTCTCACCATAACGCTAACCCTAAATGTGCTCGTTTCTAACCCTAACACTAAGTCGTCAATTTCAACAATAACCCTAAGCCTAAATGCACTCTATTCTAACTAAAATGCAATCCTGACACTAAGCCTAACCCTAAACCTCGATTCTACGAAAAAAAACTCTACTACTGACTCTAAGTAATTCTCACCATAACTCTAACCCTAAATGTGCTCGTTTCTAACCCTAACACTAAGTCGCCAATTTCAACACTAACCCTAACCCTAAATGCACTCTATTCTAACCAAAATGCAATCCTGACACTAAGCCTAACCGTAAACCTCGATTCTACGAAAAAAAAACTCTACAACTAACTATAAGGAATTCTCACTATAACTCTAACCCGAAATGTGCTCGTTTCTAACGCTAACAGTAAGTCGTCAATTTCAACACTAAACCTACGCCTGAATGCACTCTTTTCTAACCAAAATGCAATCCTGACACTAAGCCTAAACCTAAACCTCGATTCTACGAAAAAAAACTCTACTACTGACTATAAGGAATTCTCAGTATAAATCTAACCCTAAATGTGCTCGTTTCTAACCCTAACACTAACTCGTCAATTTCAACACTAAACTTAAGCCTAAATGCACTCTACTCTAACCAAAATGCAATCCTGACACTAAGCCTAACCGTAAACCTCGATTCTACGAAAAAAAACTCTTCTACTAACTATAAGGAATTCTCACTATAACTCTAACCCTAAATGTGCTCGTTTCTAACCCTAACACTAACTCGTCAATTTCAACACTAACCCTAAGCCTAAATGCACTCTATTCTAACCAAATGCAATCCTGGCACTAAGCCTAACTCTAAACCTCTATTCTACGAAAAAACTGTAATACTAACTATAAGGAATTCTCACCATGATTCTAACCCTAAATGTGCTCCTTTCTAACCCTAACACTAAGTCGCCAATTTCAACACTAACCCTAAGCCTAAATGCACTCTATTCTAACCAAAATGCAATCCTGACACTAAGCCTCACCTTAAACCTCGATTCTACGAAAAAAAACCTCTACTACTAAGTATAAGGAATTCTCACTATAACTGTAAACCTACATGTGCTCGTTTCTAATCCTAACACTAAATCGTCAATTTCAACACTAACCCTGAGCCTAAATGAACTCTATTCTAACCAAAATGCAATCCTGACACTAAGCCTAACCCTAAACCTCGATTCTACGAAAAAAAAACTCTGCTACTAACTATAAGGAATTCTCACTATAACTCTAAACCTAAATGTGCTCGTTTCTAACCCTAACACTAACTCGTCTATTTCAACACTAACCCTGAGCCTAAATGCACTCTATTCTAACGAAAATGCAATCCTGACACTAAGCCTAACCGTAAACCTCGATTCTACGAAAAAAAACTCTACTACTAACTATAACGAATTCTCACCATAACTCTAACCCTAAATGTGCTTGTATCTAACCCTAACACTAAGTCGTCAATTTCAACAATAACCCTAAGCCTAAATGCACTCTATTCTAACTAAAATGCAATCCTGACACTAAGTCTAACCCTAAACCTCGATTCTACGAAAAAAACCTCTACTACTAACTATTAGGAATTCTCACTATAACTCTAACCCTAAATGTGCTCGTTTCTAACCCTAACACTAAGTCGCCAATTTCAACACTAACCCTAAGCCTAAATGAACTCTATTCTAACCAAAATGCAATCCTGACACTAAGCCTCACCGTAAACCTCGATTCTACGAAAAAAAAACTCTACTACTAACTATAAGGAATTCTCACTATAACTCTAACCCGAAATGTGCTCGTTTCTAACCCTAACACTAAGTCGTCAATTTCAACACTAACCCTAAGCCCAAATGCACTCTATTCTAACCAAAATGCAATCCTGACACTAAGCTTTACCCTAAACCTCGATTCTACGAACAAAAACTCTAATACTAACTACAACGAATTCTCACATAACTCTAACCCTAAATGTGCTTGTTTCTAACCCTAACACTAAGTCGTCAATTTCAACCCTAACCCTAAGCCTAAATGCACTCTATTCTAACCAAATGCAATCCTCACACTAAGCCTAACTCTAAACCTCGATTCTACGAAAAAAACTCTAATAATAACTATAAGGAATTCTCACCATAATTCTAACCCTAAATGTGCTCGTTTCTAACCCTAACACTAATTCGTCAATTTCAACACTAACCCTACCGCTGAATGCACTCTGTTCGAACCAAAATGCAATCCTGACACTAAGCCTAACACTAAACCTCGATTCTACGAAAAAAAATTCTACTACTAACTATAACGAATTCTCACCATAACTCTAACCCTAAATGTGCTCGTTTCTAAACCTAACACAAAGACATCAATTTAAACAATAAACCTAAGCCTAAATGCACTCTATTCTAACCAAAATGCAATCCTGACACTAAGCCTAACCCTAAACCTCGATTCTACGAAAAACTCTACTACTAACTATAAGGAATTCTCACTATAACTTTAACCCTAAATGTGCTCGTTTCTAACCCTAACACTAAGTCGTCAATTGCAGCACTAACCCTAAGCCTAAATGCACTCTATTCTAACCACAATGTAATCCTGACACTAAGCCTAACCCTAAACCTCGATTCTATGAAAAAAAACTCTACTACTAAGTATAAGGAATTCTCACTATAACTCTAAACCTAAATGTGCTCGTTTCTAACCATAACACTAAGTCGCCAATTTCAACACTAACCTTAAGCCTAAATGCACTCTATTCTAACCAAAATGCAATCCTGACACTAAGCTTAAGCCTAAACCTCGATTCTACGAACAAAAACTCTAATACAAACTACAACGAATTCTCACATAACTCTAACCCGAAATGTGCTCGTTTCTAACCCTAACACTAAGTCGTCAATTTCAACACTAACCCTAAGCCCAAATGCACTCTATTCTAACCAAAATGCAATCCTGACACTAAGCTTTACCCTAAACCTCGATTCTACGAACAAAAACTCTAATACTAACTACAACGAATTCTCACATAACTCTAACCCTAAATGTGCTTGTTTCTAACCCTAACACTAAGTCGTCAATTTCAACCCTAACCCTAAGCCTAAATGCACTCTATTCTAACCAAATGCAATCCTCACACTAAGCCTAACTCTAAACCTTGATTCTACGAAAAAAACTCTAATAATAACTATAAGGAATTCTCACCATAATTCTAACCCTAAATGTGCTGGTTTCTAACCCTAACACTAATTCGTCAATTTCAACACTAACCCTACCCCTGAATGCACTCTGTTCGAACCAAAATGCAATCCTGACACTAAGCCTAACACTAAACCTCGATTCTACGAAAAAAAATTCTACTACTAACTATAACGAATTCTCACCATAACTCTAACCCTAAATGTGCTCGTTTCTAAACCTAACACAAAGACATCAATTTAAACAATAAACCTAAGCCTAAATGCACTCTATTCTAACCAAAATGCAATCCTGACACTAAGCCTAACCCTAAACCTCGATTCTACGAAAAACTCTACTACTAACTATAAGGAATTCTCACTATAACTTAACCCTAAATGTGCTCGTTTCTAACCCTAACACTAAGTCGTCAATTGCAGCACTAACCGTAAGCCTAAATGCACTCTATTCTAACCACAATGTAATCCTGACACTAAGCCTAACCCTAAACCTCGATTCTATGAAAAAAAACTCTACTACTAAGTATAAGGAATTCTCACTATAACTCTAAACCTAAATGTGCTCGTTTCTAACCATAACACTAAGTCGCCAATTTCAACACTAACCTTAAGCCTAAATGCACTCTATTCTAACCAAAATGCAATCCTGACACTAAGCTTAAGCCTAAACCTCGATTCTACGAACAAAAACTCTAATACAAACTACAACGAATTCTCACATAACTCTAATCCTAAATGTGCTCGTTTCTAACCCTAACACTAAGTCGTCAATTTCAACACTCACCCTACTCCTAAATGCACTCTATTCTAACCAAAATGCAATCCTGACACTAAGCTTAAGCCTAAACCTCGATTCTACGAACAAAAACTCTAATACAAACTACAACGAATTCTCACATAACTCTAATCCTAAATGTGCTCGTTTCTAACCCTAACACTAAGTCGTCAATTTCAACACTCACCCTACTCCTAAATGCACTCTATTCTAACCAAAATGCAATCCTGACACTAGGCCTAACACTAAACCTCGATTCTACGAAAAAAAACTCTACTACTAGCTATAACGAATTCTGACCATAACTCTAACCCTAAATGTGCTCGTATCTAACCCTAACACTAAGTCGTCAATTTCAACAATAACCCTAAGCCTAAATGCACTCTATTCTAACTAAAATGCAATCCTGACACTAAGCCTAACCGTAAACCTCGATTCTACGAAAAAAAACTCTACTACTAACTATAAGGAATTCTCACTATAACTCTAACCCTAAATGTGCTCGTTTCTAACCCTAACACTAAGTCGTCAATTTCAACACTAACCCTAAGCCCAAATGCACTCTATTCTAACCAAAATGCAATCCTGACCCTAAGCTTTACCCTAAACCTCGATTCTACGAACAAAAACTCTAATACTAACTACAACGAATTCTCACATAACTCTAACCCTAAATGTGCTTGTTTCTAACCCTAACACTAAGTCGCCAATTTCAACACTAACCCTAAGCCTAAATGCACTCTATTCTAACCAAATGCAATCCTCACACTAAGCCTAACTCTAAACCTCGATTCTATGAAAAAAACTCTAATAATAACTATAAGGAATTCTCACCATAATTCTAAACCTAAATGTGCTCGTTTCTAACCCTAACACTAAGTCGTCAATTTCAACACTAACCCTAAGACTACATGCACTCTATTCTAACCAAATGCAATCCTGACACTGAGCCTAACTCTTAACCTCGATTCTACGAAAAAAAACTCTGCTACTAACTATAACGAATTCTCACCATAACTCTAACCCTAAATGTGCTCGTTTCTAAACCTAACACTAAGACATCAATTTAAACAATAAACCTGAGCCTAAATGCACTCTATTCTAACCAAAATGCAATCCTGACACTAAGCTTACCCCTAAACCTCGATTCTACGGAAAACTCTACTACTAACTGTAAGGAATTCTCACTATAACTTTAACCCTAAATGTGCTCGTTTCTAACCCTAACACTAAGTCGTCAATTGCAGCACTAACCCTAAGCCTAAATGCACTCTATTCTAACCACAATGTAATCCTGACACTAAGCCTAACCCTAAACCTCGATTCTACGAAAAATCTCTAACACTGACTATAAGGAATTCTCACCATAATTCTAACCCTAAACGTGCTCGTTTCTACCCCTAACACTAAGTCGTCAATTTCAACACTAACCCTGAGCCTAAATGCACTCTATTCTAACCAAAATGCAATCCTGACACTAAGCCTAACCCTAAACCTCGATTCTACGAAAAACTCTACTACTAACTATAAGGAATTCTCACCATAACTCTCACCCTAAATGCGCTCGTTTCTACCCTTACACTAACTCGTCAATTTCAACACTAACTCTAAGCCTAAATGCACTCTATTCTAAAAAAAAATGCAATCGTGATACTAAGACTAACCCTAAACCTCGATTCTACGAAACAAAACTCTACTACTAACTATAAGGAATTCTCACTATAACTCTAACCCTAAATGTGCTCATTTCTAACCCTAACACTAAGTCGTCAATTTCAACACTAACCCTGAGCCTAAATGCACTCTATTCTAACCAAAATGCAATCCTGAAACTAAGCTTTACCCCAAACATCGATTCTACGAACAAAAACTCTAATACTAACTACAACGAATTCTCACATAACGCTAACCCTAAATGTGCTCGTTTCTAACCCTAACACTAAGTCGTCAATTGCAGCACTAACCGTAAGCCTAAATGCACTCTATTCTAACCACAATGTAATCCTGACACTAAGCCTAACCCTAAACCTCGATTCTATGAAAAAAAACTCTACTACTAAGTATAAGGAATTCTCACTATAACTCTAAACCTAAATGTGCTCGTTTCTAACCATAACACTAAGTCGCCAATTTCAACACTAACCTTAAGCCTAAATGCACTCTATTCTAACCAAAATGCAATCCTGACACTAAGCTTAAGCCTAAACCTCGATTCTACGAACAAAAACTCTAATACAAACTACAACGAATTCTCACATAACTCTAATCCTAAATGTGCTCGTTTCTAACCCTAACACTAAGTCGTCAATTTCAACACTAACCCTAAGCCCAAATGCACTCTATTCTAACCAAAATGCAATCCTGACACTAAGCTTTACCCTAAACCTCGATTCTACGAACAAAAACTCTAATACTAACTACAACGAATTCTCACATAACTCTAACCCTAAATGTGCTCGTTTCTAAACCTAACACAAAGACATCAATTTAAACAATAAACCTAAGCCTAAATGCACTCTATTCTAACCAAAATGCAATCCTGACACTAAGCCTAACCCTAAACCTCGATTCTACGAAAAACTCTACTACTAACTATAAGGAATTCTCACTATAACTTTAACCCTAAATGTGCTCGTTTCTAACCCTAACACTAAGTCGTCAATTGCAGCACTAACCGTAAGCCTAAATGCACTCTATTCTAACCACAATGTAATCCTGACACTAAGCCTAACCCTAAACCTCGATTCTATGAAAAAAAACTCTACTACTAAGTATAAGGAATTCTCACTATAACTCTAAACCTAAATGTGCTCGTTTCTAACCATAACACTAAGTCGCCAATTTCAACACTAACCTTAAGCCTAAATGCACTCTATTCTAACCAAAATGCAATCCTGACACTAAGCTTAAGCCTAAACCTCGATTCTACGAACAAAAACTCTAATACAAACTACAACGAATTCTCACATAACTCTAATCCTAAATGTGCTCGTTTCTAACCCTAACACTAAGTCGTCAATTTCAACACTCACCCTACTCCTAAATGCACTCTATTCTAACCAAAATGCAATCCTGACACTAGGCCTAACACTAAACCTCGATTCTACGAAAAAAAACTCTACTACTAGCTATAACGAATTCTGACCATAACTCTAACCCTAAATGTGCTGGTATCTAACCCTAACACTAAGTCGTCAATTTCAACAATAACCCTAAGCCTAAATGCACTCTATTCTAACCAAAATGCAATCCTGACCCTAAGCTTTACCCTAAACCTCGATTCTACGAACAAAAACTCTAATACTAACTACAACGAATTCTCACATAACTCTAACCCTAAATGTGCTTGTTTCTAACCCTAACACTAAGTCGTCAATTTCAACACTAACCCTAAGCCTAAATGCACTCTATTCTAACCAAATGCAATCCTCACACTAAGCCTAACTCTAAACCTCGATTCTATGAAAAAAACTCTAATAATAACTATAAGGAATTCTCACCATAATTCTAAACCTAAATGTGCTCGTTTCTAACCCTAACACTAAGTCGTCAATTTCAACACTAACCCTAAGACTACATGCACTCTATTCTAACCAAATGCAATCCTAACACTAAGCCTAACTCTTAACCTCGATTCTACGAAAAAAAACTCTGCTACTAACTATAACGAATTCTCACCATAACTCTAACCCTAAATGTGCTCGTTTCTAAACCTAACACTAAGACATCAATTTAAACAATAAACCTGAGCCTAAATGCACTCTGTTCTAACCAAAATGCAATCCTGACACTAAGCTTACCCCTAAACCTCGATTCTACGGAAAACTCTCCTACTAACTGTAAGGAATTCTCACTATAACTTTAACCCTAAATGTGCTCGTTTCTAACCCTAACACTAAGTCGTCAATTGCAGCACTAACCCTAAGCCTAAATGCACTCTATTCTAACCACAATGTAATCCTGACACTAAGCCTAACCCTAAACCTCGATTCTACGAAAAATCTCTAACACTGACTATAAGGAATTCTCACCATAATTCTAACCCTAAACGTGCTCGTTTCTACCCCTAACACTAAGTCGTCAATTTCAACACTAACCCTGAGCCTAAATGCACTCTATTCTAACCAAAATGCAATCCTGACACTAAGCCTAACCCTAAACCTCGATTCTACGAAAAACTCTACTACTAACTATAAGGAATTCTCACCATAACTCTCACCCTAAATGCGCTCGTTTCTACCCTAACACTAACTCGTCAATTTCAACACTAACTCTAAGCCTAAATGCACTCTATTCTAAAAAAAAATGCAATCGTGATACTAAGACTAACCCTAAACCTCGATTCTACGAAACAAAACTCTACTACTAACTATAAGGAATTCTCACTATAACTCTAACCCTAAATGTGCTCATTTCTAACCCTAACACTAAGTCGTCAATTTCAACACTAACCCTGAGCCTAAATGCACTCTATTCTAACCAAAATGCAATCCTGAAACTAAGCTTAACCCCAAACATCGATTCTACGAACAAAAACTCTAATACTAACTACAACGAATTCTCACATAACTCTAACCCTAAATGTGCTCGTTTCTAACCCTAACACTAAGTCGTCAATTGCAGCACTAACCCTAAGCCTAAATGCACTCTATTCTAACCACAATGTAATCCTGACACTAAGCCTAACCCTAAACCTCGATTCTATGAAAAAAAACTCTACTACTAAGTATAAGGAATTCTCACTATAACTCTAAACCTAAATGTGCTCGTTTTTAACCATAACACTAAGTCGCCAATTTCAACACTAACCTTAAGCCTAAATGCACTCTATTCTAACCAAAATGCAATCCTGACACTAAGCTTATGCCTAAACCTCGATTCTACAAACAAAAACTCTAATACAAACTACAACGAATTTTCACATAACTCTAACCCGAAATGTGCTCGTTTCTAACCCTAACACTAAGTCGTCAATTTCAACACTAACCCTAAGCCCAAATGCACTCTATTCTAACCAAAATGCAATCCTGACACTAAGCTTTACCCTAAACCTCGATTCTACGAACAAAAACTCTAATACTAACTACAACGAATTCTCACATAACTCTAACCCTAAATGTGCTTGTTTCTAACCCTAACACTAAGTCGTCAATTTCAACCCTAACCCTAAGCCTAAATGCACTCTATTCTAACCAAATGCAATCCTCACACTAAGCCTAACTCTAAACCTCGATTCTATGAAAAAAACTCTAATAATAACTATAAGGAATTCTCACCATAATTCTAAACCTAAATGTGCTCGTTTCTAACCCTAACACTAAGTCGTCAATTTCAACACTAACCCTAAGACTACATGCACTCTATTCTAACCAAATGCAATCCTGACACTAAGCCTAACTCTTAACCTCGATTCTACGAAAAAAAACTCTGCTACTAACTATAACGAATTCTCACCATAACTCTAACCCTAAATGTGCTCGTTTCTAAACCTAACACTAAGACATCAATTTAAACAATAAACCTGAGCCTAAATGCACTCTATTCTAACCAAAATGCAATCCTGACACTAAGCTTACCCCTAAACCTCGATTCTACGGAAAACTCTACTACTAACTGTAAGGAATTCTCACTATAACTTTAACCCTAAATGTGCTCGTTTCTAACCCTAACACTAAGTCGTCAATTGCAGCACTAACCCTAAGCCTAAATGCACTCTATTCTAACCACAATGTAATCCTGACACTAAGCCTAACCCTAAACCTCGATTCTACGAAAAATCTCTAACACTGACTATAAGGAATTCTCACCATAATTCTAACCCTAAACGTGCTCGTTTCTACCCCTAACACTAAGTCGTCAATTTCAACACTAACCCTGAGCCTAAATGCACTCTATTCTAACCAAAATGCAATCCTGACACTAAGCCTAACCCTAAACCTCGATTCTACGAAAAACTCTACTACTAACTATAAGGAATTCTCACCATAACTCTCACCCTAAATGCGCTCGTTTCTACCCTAACACTAACTCGTCAATTTCAACACTAACTCTAAGCCTAAATGCACTCTATTCTAAAAAAAAAATGCAATCGTGATACTAAGACTAACCCTAAACCTCGATTCTACGAAACAAAACTCTACTACTAACTATAAGGAATTCTCACTATAACTCTAACCCTAAATGTGCTCATTTCTAACCCTAACACTAAGTCGTCAATTTCAACACTAACCCTGAGCCTAAATGCACTCTATTCTAACCAAAATGCAATCCTGAAACTAAGCTTAACCCCAAACATCGATTCTACGAACAAAAACTCTAATACTAACTACAACGAATTCTCACATAACTCTAACCCTAAATGTGCTCGTTTCTAACCCTAACACTAAGTCGTCAATTGCAGCACTAACCCTAAGCCTAAATGCACTCTATTCTAACCACAATGTAATCCTGACACTAAGCCTAACCCTAAACCTCGATTCTATGAAAAAAAACTCTACTACTAAGTATAAGGAATTCTCACTATAACTCTAAACCTAAATGTGCTCGTTTCTAACCATAACACTAAGTCGCCAATTTCAACACTAACCTTAAGCCTAAATGCACTCTATTCTAACCAAAATGCAATCCTGACACTAAGCTTATGCCTAAACCTCGATTCTACGAACAAAAACTCTAATACAAACTAAAACGAATTCTCACATAACTCTAACCCGAAATGTGCTCGTTTCTAACCCTAACACTAAGTCGTCAATTTCAACACTAACCCTAAGCCCAAATGCACTCTATTCTAACCAAAATGCAATCCTGACACTAAGCTTTACCCTAAACCTCGATTCTACGAACAAAAACTCTAATACTAACTACAACGAATTCTCACATAACTCTAACCCTAAATGTGCTTGTTTCTAACCCTAACACTAAGTCGTCAATTTCAACCCTAACCCTAAGCCTAAATGCACTCTATTCTAACCAAATGCAATCCTCACACTAAGCCTAACTCTAAACCTCGATTCTACGAAAAAAACTCTAATAATAACTATAAGGAATTCTCACCATAATTCTAACCCTAAATGTGCTGGTTTCTAACCCTAACACTAATTCGTCAATTTCAACACTAACCCTACCCCTGAATGCACTCTGTTCGAACCAAAATGCAATCCTGACACTAAGCCTAACACTAAACCTCGATTCTACGAAAAAAAATTCTACTACTAACTATAACGAATTCTCACCATAACTCTAACCCTAAATGTGCTCGTTTCTAAACCTAACACAAAGACATCAATTTAAACAATAAACCTAAGCCTAAATGCACTCTATTCTAACCAAAATGCAATCCTGACACTAAGCCTAACCCTAAACCTCGATTCTACGAAAAACTCTACTACTAACTATAAGGAATTCTCACTATAACTTTAACCCTAAATGTGCTCGTTTCTAACCCTAACACTAAGTCGTCAATTGCAGCACTAACCCTAAGCCTAAATGCATCTATTCTAACCACAATGTAATCCTGACACTAAGCCTAACCCTAAACCTCGATTCTATGAAAAAAAACTCTACTACTAACTATAAGGAATTCTCACTATAACTCTAAACCTAAATGTGCTCGTTTCTAACCATAACACTAAGTCGCCAATTTCAACACTAACCTTAAGCCTAAATGCACTCTATTCTAACCAAAATGCAATCCTGACCCTAAGCTTAAGCCTAAACCTCGATTCTACGAACAAAAACTCTAATACAAACTACAACGAATTCTCACATAACTCTAATCCTAAATGTGCTCGTTTCTAACCCTAACACTAAGTCGTCAATTTCAACACTAACCCTACGCCTAAATGCACTCTATTCTAACCACAATGTAATCCTGACACTAAGCCTAACACTAAACCTCGATTCTACGAAAAAAAACTCTACTACTAACTATAAGGAATTCTCACCATAACTCTAACCCTAAATGTGCTCATTTCTCACCCTAACACTAAGTCGCCAATTTCAACACTAACCCTAAGCCTAAATGCACTCTATTCTACCCAAAATGCAATCCTGACACTAAGCCTCACCGTAAACCTCGGTTTTACGAAAAAAAAACTCTACTACTAACTATAAGGAATTCTCACTATAACTCTAACCCGAAATGTGCTCGTTTCTAACCCTAACACTAAGTCGTCAATTTCAACACTAACTCTAAGCCTAAATGCACTCTATTCTAACCAAAATGCAATCCTGACACTAAGCTTTACCCTAAACCTCAATTCTACGAACAAAAACTCTAATACTAACTACAACGAATTCTCACATAACTCCAACCCTAAATGTGCTTGTTTCTAACCCTAACACTAAGTCGTCAATTTCAACACTAACCCTAAGCCTAAATGCACTCTATTCTAACCAAATGCAATCCTGACACTAAGCCTAACTTTAAACCTCGATTCTACGAAAAAAACTCTAATACTAACTATAAGGAATTCTCACCATAATTCTAACCCTAAATGTGCTCGTTTCTAACCCTAACACTAAGTCGTCAATTTCAACACTAACCCTACGCCTGAATGCACTCTTTTCTAACCAAAATGCAATCCTGACACTAAGCCTAACCTTAAACCTCGATTCTACGAAAAAAAACTCTACTACTGACTATAAGGAATTCTCAGTATAAATCTAACCCTAAATGTGCTCGTTTCTAACCCTAACACTAACTCGTCAATTTCAACACTAACCCTAAGCCTAAATGCACTCTATTCTACCCAAAATGCAATCCTGACACTAAGCCTAACCCTAAACCTCGATTCTATGAAAAAAAACTCTACTACTAACTATAAGGAATTCTCACCATAACTCTAACCCTAAATGTGCTCGTTTCTAACCCTAACATTAAGTCGTCAATTTCAACACTAACCCTAAGACTACATGCACTCTATTCTAACCAAATGCAATCCTGACACTAAGCCTAACTCTAAACCTCGATTCTACGAAAAATCTCTAATACTGACTATAAGGAATTCTCACCATAATTCTAACCCTAAACGTGCTCGTTTCTACCCCTAACACTAAGTCGTCAATTTAAACACTAACCCTGAGCCTAAATGCACTCTATTCTAACCAAAATGCAATCCTGACACTAAGCTTAACACTAAACCTCGATTCTACGAAAAAAAACTCTACTACTAACTATAAGGAATTCTCACCATAACTCTCATCCTAAATGTGCTCGTTTCTAACCCTAACACTAAGTCGTCAATTTCAACACTAACTCTAAGCCTAAATGCACTCTATTCTAAAAAACATGCAATTCTGATACTAAGACTAACCCTAAACCTCGATTCTGCGAAAAAAAACTCTACTACTAACTATAAGGAATTCTCACTATAACTCTAACCCTAAATGTGCTCGTTTCTAACCCTACCACTAAGTCGTCAATTTCAACACTAACCCTGAGCCTAAATGCACTCTATTCTAACCAAAATGCAATCCTCAAACTAAGCTTAACCCCAAACATCGATTCTACGAAAAAAAACTCTCCTACTAACTATAAGGAATTCTCACTATAACTCTAACCCTAAATATGCTCGTTTCTAACCCTAATACTAAATCGTCAATTTCAACACTAACCCTACGCCTAAATGCACTCTATTCTAACCAAAATGCAATCCTGACACTAAGCCTAACACTAAACCTCGATTTTACGAAAAAAAACTCTACTACTAACTATAAGGAATTCTCACTATAACTCTAACCCTAAATGTGCTCGTTTCTAACCCTAACACTAACTCGTCAATTTCAACACTAACCCTAAGCCTAAATGCACTCTGTTCTAACCAAAATGCAATTCTGACACTAAGCTTAACCCTAAACCTCGATTCTACGAACAAAAACTCTAATACAAACTACAAGGAATTCTCACATAACTCTAACCCTAAATGTGCTCGTTTCTAACCCTAACACTAAGTCGTCAATTTCAACACTAACCCTGAGCCTAAATGCACTCTATTCTAACCAAAATGCAATCCTGACACTAAGCTTAACACTAAACCTGGATTCTACGAAAGAAAACTCTACTACTAACTATAAGGAATTCTCACCATAACTCTCACCCTAAATGTGCTCGTTTCTAACCCTAACACTAAGTCGCCAATTTCAACACTATCCCTGAGGCTAAATGCACTCTATTCTAACCAAAATGCAATCCTGAAACTAAGCTTAACCCCAAACATCGATTCTACGAACAAAAACTCTAATACTAACTACAACGAATTCTCACATAACTCTAACCCTAAATATGCTCGTTTCTAACCCGAACACTAACTCGTCAATTTCAACACTAACCCTACTCCTAAATGCACTCTATTCTAACTAAAATGCAATCCTGACACTAAGCTTACCCCTAAACCTCGATTCTACGGAAAACTCTACTACTAACTGTAAGGAATTCTCACTATAACTTTAACCCTAAATGTGCTCGTTTCTAACCCTAACACTAAGTCGTCAATTGCAGCACTAACCCTAAGCCTAAATGCACTCTATTCTAACCACAATGTAATCCTGACACTAAGCCTAACCCTAAACCTCGATTCTACGAAAAATCTCTAACACTGACTATAAGGAATTCTCACCATAATTCTAACCCTAAACGTGCTCGTTTCTACCCCTAACACTAAGTCGTCAATTTCAACACTAACCCTGAGCCTAAATGCACTCTATTCTAACCAAAATGCAATCCTGACACTAAGCCTAACCCTAAACCTCGATTCTACGAAAAACTCTACTACTAACTATAAGGAATTCTCACCATAACTCTCACCCTAAATGCGCTCGTTTCTACCCTAACACTAACTCGTCAATTTCAACACTAACTCTAAGCCTAAATGCACTCTATTCTAAAAAAAAATGCAATCGTGATACTAAGACTAACCCTAAACCTCGATTCTACGAAACAAAACTCTACTACTAACTATAAGGAATTCTCACTATAACTCTAACCCTAAATGTGCTCATTTCTAACCCTAACACTAAGTCGTCAATTTCAACACTAACCCTGAGCCTAAATGCACTCTATTCTAACCAAAATGCAATCCTGACACTAGGCCTAACACTAAACCTCGATTCTACGAAAAAAAACTCTACTACTAGCTATAACGAATTCTGACCATAACTCTAACCCTAAATGTGCTGGTATCTAACCCTAACACTAAGTCGTCAATTTCAACAATAACCCTAAGCCTAAATGCACTCTATTCTAACCAAAATGCAATCCTGACACTAAGCTTTACCCTAAACCTCGATTCTACGAACAAAAACTCTAATACTAACTACAACGAATTCTCACATAACTCTAACCCTAAATGTGCTTGTTTCTAACCCTAACACTAAGTCGTCAATTTCAACACTAACCCTAAGCCTAAATGCACTCTATTCTAACCAAATGCAATCCTCACACTAAGCCTAACTCTAAACCTCGATTCTATGAAAAAAACTCTAATAATAACTATAAGGAATTCTCACCATAATTCTAAACCTAAATGTGCTCGTTTCTAACCCTAACACTAAGTCGTCAATTTCAACACTAACCCTAAGACTACATGCACTCTATTCTAACCAAATGCAATCCTGACACTAAGCCTAACTCTTAACCTCGATTCTACGAAAAAAAACTCTGCTACTAACTATAACGAATTCTCACCATAACTCTAACCCTAAATGTGCTCGTTTCTAAACCTAACACTAAGACATCAATTTAAACAATAAACCTGAGCCTAAATGCACTCTATTCTAACCAAAATGCAATCCTGACACTAAGCTTACCCCTAAACCTCGATTCTACGGAAAACTCTACTACTAACTGTAAGGAATTCTCACTATAACTTTAACCCTAAATGTGCTCGTTTCTAACCCTAACACTAAGTCGTCAATTGCAGCACTAACCCTAAGCCTAAATGCACTCTATTCTAACCACAATGTAATCCTGACACTAAGCCTAACCCTAAACCTCGATTCTACGAAAAATCTCTAACACTGACTATAAGGAATTCTCACCATAATTCTAACCCTAAACGTGCTCGTTTCTACCCCTAACACTAAGTCGTCAATTTCAACACTAACCCTGAGCCTAAATGCACTCTATTCTAACCAAAATGCAATCCTGACACTAAGCCTAACCCTAAACCTCGATTCTACGAAAAACTCTACTACTAACTATAAGGAATTCTCACCATAACTCTCACCCTAAATGCGCTCGTTTCTACCCTAACACTAACTCGTCAATTTCAACACTAACTCTAAGCCTAAATGCACTCTATTCTAAAAAAAAATGCAATCGTGATACTAAGACTAACCCTAAACCTCGATTCTACGAAACAAAACTCTACTACTAACTATAAGGAATTCTCACTATAACTCTAACCCTAAATGTGCTCATTTCTAACCCTAACACTAAGTCGTCAATTTCAACACTAACCCTGAGCCTAAATGCACTCTATTCTAACCAAAATGCAATCCTGACACTAGGCCTAACACTAAACCTCGATTCTACGAAAAAAAACTCTACTACTAGCTATAACGAATTCTGACCATAACTCTAACCCTAAATGTGCTGGTATCTAACCCTAACACTAAGTCGTCAATTTCAACAATAACCCTAAGCCTAAATGCACTCTATTCTAACCAAAATGCAATCCTGACCCTAAGCTTTACCCTAAACCTCGATTCTACGAACAAAAACTCTAATACTAACTACAACGAATTCTCACATAACTCTAACCCTAAATATGCTCGTTTCTAACCCGAACACTAACTCGTCAATTTCAACACTAACCCTACTCCTAAATGCACTCTATTCTAACTAAAATGCAATCCTGACACTAAGCTTACCCCTAAACCTCGATTCTACGGAAAACTCTACTACTAACTGTAAGGAATTCTCACTATAACTTTAACCCTAAATGTGCTCGTTTCTAACCCTAACACTAAGTCGTCAATTGCAGCACTAACCCTAAGCCTAAATGCACTCTATTCTAACCACAATGTAATCCTGACACTAAGCCTAACCCTAAACCTCGATTCTACGAAAAATCTCTAACACTGACTATAAGGAATTCTCACCATAATTCTAACCCTAAACGTGCTCGTTTCTACCCCTAACACTAAGTCGTCAATTTCAACACTAACCCTGAGCCTAAATGCACTCTATTCTAACCAAAATGCAATCCTGACACTAAGCCTAACCCTAAACCTCGATTCTACGAAAAACTCTACTACTAACTATAAGGAATTCTCACCATAACTCTCACCCTAAATGTGCTCGTTTCTACCCTAACACTAACTCGTCAATTTCAACACTAACTCTAAGCCTAAATGCACTCTATTCTAAAAAAAAATGCAATCGTGATACTAAGACTAACCCTAAACCTCGATTCTACGAAACAAAACTCTACTACTAACTATAAGGAATTCTCACTATAACTCTAACCCTAAATGTGCTCATTTCTAACCCTAACACTAAGTCGTCAATTTCAACACTAACCCTGAGCCTAAATGCACTCTATTCTAACCAAAATGCAATCCTGAAACTAAGCTTAACCCCAAACATCGATTCTACGAACAAAAACTCTAATACTAACTACAACGAATTCTCACATAACTCTAACCCTAAATGTGCTCGTTTCTAACCCTAACACTAAGTCGTCAATTGCAGCACTAACCCTAAGCCTAAATGCACTCTATTCTAACCACAATGTAATCCTGACACTAAGCCTAACCCTAAACCTCGATTCTATGAAAAAAAACTCTACTACTAAGTATAAGGAATTCTCACTATAACTCTAAACCTAAATGTGCTCGTTTCTAACCATAACACTAAGTCGCCAATTTCAACACTAACCTTAAGCCTAAATGCACTCTATTCTAACCAAAATGCAATCCTGACACTAAGCTTATGCCTAAACCTCGATTCTACGAACAAAAACTCTAATACAAACTACAACGAATTCTCACATAACTCTAACCCGAAATGTGCTCGTTTCTAACCCTAACACTAAGTCGTCAATTTCAACACTAACCCTAAGCCCAAATGCACTCTATTCTAACCAAAATGCAATCCTGACACTAAGCTTTACCCTAAACCTCGATTCTACGAACAAAAACTCTAATACTAACTACAACGAATTCTCACATAACTCTAACCCTAAATGTGCTTGTTTCTAACCCTAACACTAAGTCGTCAATTTCAACCCTAACCCTAAGCCTAAATGCACTCTATTCTAACCAAATGCAATCCTCACACTAAGCCTAACTCTAAACCTCGATTCTATGAAAAAAACTCTAATAATAACTATAAGGAATTCTCACCATAATTCTAAACCTAAATGTGCTCGTTTCTAACCCTAACACTAAGTCGTCAATTTCAACACTAACCCTAAGACTACATGCACTCTATTCTAACCAAATGCAATCCTGACACTAAGCCTAACTCTTAACCTCGATTCTACGAAAAAAAACTCTGCTACTAACTATAACGAATTCTCACCATAACTCTAACCCTAAATGTGCTCGTTTCTAAACCTAACACTAAGACATCAATTTAAACAATAAACCTGAGCCTAAATGCACTCTATTCTAACCAAAATGCAATCCTGACACTAAGCTTACCCCTAAACCTCGATTCTACGGAAAACTCTACTACTAACTGTAAGGAATTCTCACTATAACTTTAACCCTAAATGTGCTCGTTTCTAACCCTAACACTAAGTCGTCAATTGCAGCACTAACCCTAAGCCTAAATGCACTCTATTCTAACCACAATGTAATCCTGACACTAAGCCTAACCCTAAACCTCGATTCTACGAAAAATCTCTAACACTGACTATAAGGAATTCTCACCATAATTCTAACCCTAAACGTGCTCGTTTCTACCCCTAACACTAAGTCGTCAATTTCAACACTAACCCTGAGCCTAAATGCACTCTATTCTAACCAAAATGCAATCCTGACACTAAGCCTAACCCTAAACCTCGATTCTACGAAAAACTCTACTACTAACTATAAGGAATTCTCACCATAACTCTCACCCTAAATGCGCTCGTTTCTACCCTAACACTAACTCGTCAATTTCAACACTAACTCTAAGCCTAAATGCACTCTATTCTAAAAAAAAAATGCAATCGTGATACTAAGACTAACCCTAAACCTCGATTCTACGAAACAAAACTCTACTACTAACTATAAGGAATTCTCACTATAACTCTAACCCTAAATGTGCTCATTTCTAACCCTAACACTAAGTCGTCAATTTCAACACTAACCCTGAGCCTAAATGCACTCTATTCTAACCAAAATGCAATCCTGAAACTAAGCTTAACCCCAAACATCGATTCTACGAACAAAAACTCTAATACTAACTACAACGAATTCTCACATAACTCTAACCCTAAATGTGCTCGTTTCTAACCCTAACACTAAGTCGTCAATTGCAGCACTAACCCTAAGCCTAAATGCACTCTATTCTAACCACAATGTAATCCTGACACTAAGCCTAACCCTAAACCTCGATTCTATGAAAAAAAACTCTACTACTAAGTATAAGGAATTCTCACTATAACTCTAAACCTAAATGTGCTCGTTTCTAACCATAACACTAAGTCGCCAATTTCAACACTAACCTTAAGCCTAAATGCACTCTATTCTAACCAAAATGCAATCCTGACACTAAGCTTATGCCTAAACCTCGATTCTACGAACAAAAACTCTAATACAAACTAAAACGAATTCTCACATAACTCTAACCCGAAATGTGCTCGTTTCTAACCCTAACACTAAGTCGTCAATTTCAACACTAACCCTAAGCCCAAATGCACTCTATTCTAACCAAAATGCAATCCTGACACTAAGCTTTACCCTAAACCTCGATTCTACGAACAAAAACTCTAATACTAACTACAACGAATTCTCACATAACTCTAACCCTAAATGTGCTTGTTTCTAACCCTAACACTAAGTCGTCAATTTCAACCCTAACCCTAAGCCTAAATGCACTCTATTCTAACCAAATGCAATCCTCACACTAAGCCTAACTCTAAACCTCGATTCTACGAAAAAAACTCTAATAATAACTATAAGGAATTCTCACCATAATTCTAACCCTAAATGTGCTGGTTTCTAACCCTAACACTAATTCGTCAATTTCAACACTAACCCTACCCCTGAATGCACTCTGTTCGAACCAAAATGCAATCCTGACACTAAGCCTAACACTAAACCTCGATTCTACGAAAAAAAATTCTACTACTAACTATAACGAATTCTCACCATAACTCTAACCCTAAATGTGCTCGTTTCTAAACCTAACACAAAGACATCAATTTAAACAATAAACCTAAGCCTAAATGCACTCTATTCTAACCAAAATGCAATCCTGACACTAAGCCTAACCCTAAACCTCGATTCTACGAAAAACTCTACTACTAACTATAAGGAATTCTCACTATAACTTTAACCCTAAATGTGCTCGTTTCTAACCCTAACACTAAGTCGTCAATTGCAGCACTAACCCTAAGCCTAAATGCATCTATTCTAACCACAATGTAATCCTGACACTAAGCCTAACCCTAAACCTCGATTCTATGAAAAAAAACTCTACTACTAACTATAAGGAATTCTCACTATAACTCTAAACCTAAATGTGCTCGTTTCTAACCATAACACTAAGTCGCCAATTTCAACACTAACCTTAAGCCTAAATGCACTCTATTCTAACCAAAATGCAATCCTGACCCTAAGCTTAAGCCTAAACCTCGATTCTACGAACAAAAACTCTAATACAAACTACAACGAATTCTCACATAACTCTAATCCTAAATGTGCTCGTTTCTAACCCTAACACTAAGTCGTCAATTTCAACACTAACCCTACGCCTAAATGCACTCTATTCTAACCACAATGTAATCCTGACACTAAGCCTAACACTAAACCTCGATTCTACGAAAAAAAACTCTACTACTAACTATAAGGAATTCTCACCATAACTCTAACCCTAAATGTGCTCATTTCTCACCCTAACACTAAGTCGCCAATTTCAACACTAACCCTAAGCCTAAATGCACTCTATTCTACCCAAAATGCAATCCTGACACTAAGCCTCACCGTAAACCTCGGTTTTACGAAAAAAAAACTCTACTACTAACTATAAGGAATTCTCACTATAACTCTAACCCGAAATGTGCTCGTTTCTAACCCTAACACTAAGTCGTCAATTTCAACACTAACTCTAAGCCTAAATGCACTCTATTCTAACCAAAATGCAATCCTGACACTAAGCTTTACCCTAAACCTCAATTCTACGAACAAAAACTCTAATACTAACTACAACGAATTCTCACATAACTCCAACCCTAAATGTGCTTGTTTCTAACCCTAACACTAAGTCGTCAATTTCAACACTAACCCTAAGCCTAAATGCACTCTATTCTAACCAAATGCAATCCTGACACTAAGCCTAACTTTAAACCTCGATTCTACGAAAAAAACTCTAATACTAACTATAAGGAATTCTCACCATAATTCTAACCCTAAATGTGCTCGTTTCTAACCCTAACACTAAGTCGTCAATTTCAACACTAACCCTACGCCTGAATGCACTCTTTTCTAACCAAAATGCAATCCTGACACTAAGCCTAACCTTAAACCTCGATTCTACGAAAAAAAACTCTACTACTGACTATAAGGAATTCTCAGTATAAATCTAACCCTAAATGTGCTCGTTTCTAACCCTAACACTAACTCGTCAATTTCAACACTAACCCTAAGCCTAAATGCACTCTATTCTACCCAAAATGCAATCCTGACACTAAGCCTAACCCTAAACCTCGATTCTATGAAAAAAAACTCTACTACTAACTATAAGGAATTCTCACCATAACTCTAACCCTAAATGTGCTCGTTTCTAACCCTAACATTAAGTCGTCAATTTCAACACTAACCCTAAGACTACATGCACTCTATTCTAACCAAATGCAATCCTGACACTAAGCCTAACTCTAAACCTCGATTCTACGAAAAATCTCTAATACTGACTATAAGGAATTCTCACCATAATTCTAACCCTAAACGTGCTCGTTTCTACCCCTAACACTAAGTCGTCAATTTAAACACTAACCCTGAGCCTAAATGCACTCTATTCTAACCAAAATGCAATCCTGACACTAAGCTTAACACTAAACCTCGATTCTACGAAAAAAAACTCTACTACTAACTATAAGGAATTCTCACCATAACTCTCATCCTAAATGTGCTCGTTTCTAACCCTAACACTAAGTCGTCAATTTCAACACTAACTCTAAGCCTAAATGCACTCTATTCTAAAAAACATGCAATTCTGATACTAAGACTAACCCTAAACCTCGATTCTGCGAAAAAAAACTCTACTACTAACTATAAGGAATTCTCACTATAACTCTAACCCTAAATGTGCTCGTTTCTAACCCTACCACTAAGTCGTCAATTTCAACACTAACCCTGAGCCTAAATGCACTCTATTCTAACCAAAATGCAATCCTCAAACTAAGCTTAACCCCAAACATCGATTCTACGAAAAAAAACTCTCCTACTAACTATAAGGAATTCTCACTATAACTCTAACCCTAAATATGCTCGTTTCTAACCCTAATACTAAATCGTCAATTTCAACACTAACCCTACGCCTAAATGCACTCTATTCTAACCAAAATGCAATCCTGACACTAAGCCTAACACTAAACCTCGATTTTACGAAAAAAAACTCTACTACTAACTATAAGGAATTCTCACTATAACTCTAACCCTAAATGTGCTCGTTTCTAACCCTAACACTAACTCGTCAATTTCAACACTAACCCTAAGCCTAAATGCACTCTGTTCTAACCAAAATGCAATTCTGACACTAAGCTTAACCCTAAACCTCGATTCTACGAACAAAAACTCTAATACAAACTACAAGGAATTCTCACATAACTCTAACCCTAAATGTGCTCGTTTCTAACCCTAACACTAAGTCGTCAATTTCAACACTAACCCTGAGCCTAAATGCACTCTATTCTAACCAAAATGCAATCCTGACACTAAGCTTAACACTAAACCTGGATTCTACGAAAGAAAACTCTACTACTAACTATAAGGAATTCTCACCATAACTCTCACCCTAAATGTGCTCGTTTCTAACCCTAACACTAAGTCGCCAATTTCAACACTATCCCTGAGGCTAAATGCACTCTATTCTAACCAAAATGCAATCCTGAAACTAAGCTTAACCCCAAACATCGATTCTACGAACAAAAACTCTAATACTAACTACAACGAATTCTCACATAACTCTAACCCTAAATATGCTCGTTTCTAACCCGAACACTAACTCGTCAATTTCAACACTAACCCTACTCCTAAATGCACTCTATTCTAACTAAAATGCAATCCTGACACTAAGCTTACCCCTAAACCTCGATTCTACGGAAAACTCTACTACTAACTGTAAGGAATTCTCACTATAACTTTAACCCTAAATGTGCTCGTTTCTAACCCTAACACTAAGTCGTCAATTGCAGCACTAACCCTAAGCCTAAATGCACTCTATTCTAACCACAATGTAATCCTGACACTAAGCCTAACCCTAAACCTCGATTCTACGAAAAATCTCTAACACTGACTATAAGGAATTCTCACCATAATTCTAACCCTAAACGTGCTCGTTTCTACCCCTAACACTAAGTCGTCAATTTCAACACTAACCCTGAGCCTAAATGCACTCTATTCTAACCAAAATGCAATCCTGACACTAAGCCTAACCCTAAACCTCGATTCTACGAAAAACTCTACTACTAACTATAAGGAATTCTCACCATAACTCTCACCCTAAATGCGCTCGTTTCTACCCTAACACTAACTCGTCAATTTCAACACTAACTCTAAGCCTAAATGCACTCTATTCTAAAAAAAAATGCAATCGTGATACTAAGACTAACCCTAAACCTCGATTCTACGAAACAAAACTCTACTACTAACTATAAGGAATTCTCACTATAACTCTAACCCTAAATGTGCTCATTTCTAACCCTAACACTAAGTCGTCAATTTCAACACTAACCCTGAGCCTAAATGCACTCTATTCTAACCAAAATGCAATCCTGACACTAGGCCTAACACTAAACCTCGATTCTACGAAAAAAAACTCTACTACTAGCTATAACGAATTCTGACCATAACTCTAACCCTAAATGTGCTGGTATCTAACCCTAACACTAAGTCGTCAATTTCAACAATAACCCTAAGCCTAAATGCACTCTATTCTAACCAAAATGCAATCCTGACCCTAAGCTTTACCCTAAACCTCGATTCTACGAACAAAAACTCTAATACTAACTACAACGAATTCTCACATAACTCTAACCCTAAATGTGCTTGTTTCTAACCCTAACACTAAGTCGTCAATTTCAACACTAACCCTAAGCCTAAATGCACTCTATTCTAACCAAATGCAATCCTCACACTAAGCCTAACTCTAAACCTCGATTCTATGAAAAAAACTCTAATAATAACTATAAGGAATTCTCACCATAATTCTAAACCTAAATGTGCTCGTTTCTAACCCTAACACTAAGTCGTCAATTTCAACACTAACCCTAAGACTACATGCACTCTATTCTAACCAAATGCAATCCTGACACTAAGCCTAACTCTTAACCTCGATTCTACGAAAAAAAACTCTGCTACTAACTATAACGAATTCTCACCATAACTCTAACCCTAAATGTGCTCGTTTCTAAACCTAACACTAAGACATCAATTTAAACAATAAACCTGAGCCTAAATGCACTCTATTCTAACCAAAATGCAATCCTGACACTAAGCTTACCCCTAAACCTCGATTCTACGGAAAACTCTACTACTAACTGTAAGGAATTCTCACTATAACTTTAACCCTAAATGTGCTCGTTTCTAACCCTAACACTAAGTCGTCAATTGCAGCACTAACCCTAAGCCTAAATGCACTCTATTCTAACCACAATGTAATCCTGACACTAAGCCTAACCCTAAACCTCGATTCTACGAAAAATCTCTAACACTGACTATAAGGAATTCTCACCATAATTCTAACCCTAAACGTGCTCGTTTCTACCCCTAACACTAAGTCGTCAATTTCAACACTAACCCTGAGCCTAAATGCACTCTATTCTAACCAAAATGCAATCCTGACACTAAGCCTAACCCTAAACCTCGATTCTACGAAAAACTCTACTACTAACTATAAGGAATTCTCACCATAACTCTCACCCTAAATGCGCTCGTTTCTACCCTAACACTAACTCGTCAATTTCAACACTAACTCTAAGCCTAAATGCACTCTATTCTAAAAAAAAATGCAATCGTGATACTAAGACTAACCCTAAACCTCGATTCTACGAAACAAAACTCTACTACTAACTATAAGGAATTCTCACTATAACTCTAACCCTAAATGTGCTCATTTCTAACCCTAACACTAAGTCGTCAATTTCAACACTAACCCTGAGCCTAAATGCACTCTATTCTAACCAAAATGCAATCCTGACACTAGGCCTAACACTAAACCTCGATTCTACGAAAAAAAACTCTACTACTAGCTATAACGAATTCTGACCATAACTCTAACCCTAAATGTGCTGGTATCTAACCCTAACACTAAGTCGTCAATTTCAACAATAACCCTAAGCCTAAATGCACTCTATTCTAACCAAAATGCAATCCTGACCCTAAGCTTTACCCTAAACCTCGATTCTACGAACAAAAACTCTAATACTAACTACAACGAATTCTCACATAACTCTAACCCTAAATATGCTCGTTTCTAACCCGAACACTAACTCGTCAATTTCAACACTAACCCTACTCCTAAATGCACTCTATTCTAACTAAAATGCAATCCTGACACTAAGCTTACCCCTAAACCTCGATTCTACGGAAAACTCTACTACTAACTGTAAGGAATTCTCACTATAACTTTAACCCTAAATGTGCTCGTTTCTAACCCTAACACTAAGTCGTCAATTGCAGCACTAACCCTAAGCCTAAATGCACTCTATTCTAACCACAATGTAATCCTGACACTAAGCCTAACCCTAAACCTCGATTCTACGAAAAATCTCTAACACTGACTATAAGGAATTCTCACCATAATTCTAACCCTAAACGTGCTCGTTTCTACCCCTAACACTAAGTCGTCAATTTCAACACTAACCCTGAGCCTAAATGCACTCTATTCTAACCAAAATGCAATCCTGACACTAAGCCTAACCCTAAACCTCGATTCTACGAAAAACTCTACTACTAACTATAAGGAATTCTCACCATAACTCTCACCCTAAATGTGCTCGTTTCTACCCTAACACTAACTCGTCAATTTCAACACTAACTCTAAGCCTAAATGCACTCTATTCTAAAAAAAAATGCAATCGTGATACTAAGACTAACCCTAAACCTCGATTCTACGAAACAAAACTCTACTACTAACTATAAGGAATTCTCACTATAACTCTAACCCTAAATGTGCTCATTTCTAACCCTAACACTAAGTCGTCAATTTCAACACTAACCCTGAGCCTAAATGCACTCTATTCTAACCAAAATGCAATCCTGAAACTAAGCTTAACCCCAAACATCGATTCTACGAACAAAAACTCTAATACTAACTACAACGAATTCTCACATAACTCTAACCCTAAATGTGCTCGTTTCTAACCCTAACACTAAGTCGTCAATTGCAGCACTAACCCTAAGCCTAAATGCACTCTATTCTAACCACAATGTAATCCTGACACTAAGCCTAACCCTAAACCTCGATTCTATGAAAAAAAACTCTACTACTAAGTATAAGGAATTCTCACTATAACTCTAAACCTAAATGTGCTCGTTTCTAACCATAACACTAAGTCGCCAATTTCAACACTAACCTTAAGCCTAAATGCACTCTATTCTAACCAAAATGCAATCCTGACACTAAGCTTATGCCTAAACCTCGATTCTACGAACAAAAACTCTAATACAAACTACAACGAATTCTCACATAACTCTAACCCGAAATGTGCTCGTTTCTAACCCTAACACTAAGTCGTCAATTTCAACACTAACCCTAAGCCCAAATGCACTCTATTCTAACCAAAATGCAATCCTGACACTAAGCTTTACCCTAAACCTCGATTCTACGAACAAAAACTCTAATACTAACTACAACGAATTCTCACATAACTCTAACCCTAAATGTGCTTGTTTCTAACCCTAACACTAAGTCGTCAATTTCAACCCTAACCCTAAGCCTAAATGCACTCTATTCTAACCAAATGCAATCCTCACACTAAGCCTAACTCTAAACCTCGATTCTATGAAAAAAACTCTAATAATAACTATAAGGAATTCTCACCATAATTCTAAACCTAAATGTGCTCGTTTCTAACCCTAACACTAAGTCGTCAATTTCAACACTAACCCTAAGACTACATGCACTCTATTCTAACCAAATGCAATCCTGACACTAAGCCTAACTCTTAACCTCGATTCTACGAAAAAAAACTCTGCTACTAACTATAACGAATTCTCACCATAACTCTAACCCTAAATGTGCTCGTTTCTAAACCTAACACTAAGACATCAATTTAAACAATAAACCTGAGCCTAAATGCACTCTATTCTAACCAAAATGCAATCCTGACACTAAGCTTACCCCTAAACCTCGATTCTACGGAAAACTCTACTACTAACTGTAAGGAATTCTCACTATAACTTTAACCCTAAATGTGCTCGTTTCTAACCCTAACACTAAGTCGTCAATTGCAGCACTAACCCTAAGCCTAAATGCACTCTATTCTAACCACAATGTAATCCTGACACTAAGCCTAACCCTAAACCTCGATTCTACGAAAAATCTCTAACACTGACTATAAGGAATTCTCACCATAATTCTAACCCTAAACGTGCTCGTTTCTACCCCTAACACTAAGTCGTCAATTTCAACACTAACCCTGAGCCTAAATGCACTCTATTCTAACCAAAATGCAATCCTGACACTAAGCCTAACCCTAAACCTCGATTCTACGAAAAACTCTACTACTAACTATAAGGAATTCTCACCATAACTCTCACCCTAAATGCGCTCGTTTCTACCCTAACACTAACTCGTCAATTTCAACACTAACTCTAAGCCTAAATGCACTCTATTCTAAAAAAAAATGCAATCGTGATACTAAGACTAACCCTAAACCTCGATTCTACGAAACAAAACTCTACTACTAACTATAAGGAATTCTCACTATAACTCTAACCCTAAATGTGCTCATTTCTAACCCTAACACTAAGTCGTCAATTTCAACACTAACCCTAAGCCTAAATGCACTCTATTCTAACCAAATGCAATCCTGACACTAAGCCTAACTTTAAACCTCGATTCTACGAAAAAAACTCTAATACTAACTATAAGGAATTCTCACCATAATTCTAACCCTAAATGTGCTCGTTTCTAACCCTAACACTAAGTCGTCAATTTCAACACTAACCCTACGCCTGAATGCACTCTTTTCTAACCAAAATGCAATCCTGACACTAAGCCTAACCTTAAACCTCGATTCTACGAAAAAAAACTCTACTACTGACTATAAGGAATTCTCAGTATAAATCTAACCCTAAATGTGCTCGTTTCTAACCCTAACACTAACTCGTCAATTTCAACACTAACCCTAAGCCTAAATGCACTCTATTCTACCCAAAATGCAATCCTGACACTAAGCCTAACCCTAAACCTCGATTCTATGAAAAAAAACTCTACTACTAACTATAAGGAATTCTCACCATAACTCTAACCCTAAATGTGCTCGTTTCTAACCCTAACATTAAGTCGTCAATTTCAACACTAACCCTAAGACTACATGCACTCTATTCTAACCAAATGCAATCCTGACACTAAGCCTAACTCTAAACCTCGATTCTACGAAAAATCTCTAATACTGACTATAAGGAATTCTCACCATAATTCTAACCCTAAACGTGCTCGTTTCTACCCCTAACACTAAGTCGTCAATTTAAACACTAACCCTGAGCCTAAATGCACTCTATTCTAACCAAAATGCAATCCTGACACTAAGCTTAACACTAAACCTCGATTCTACGAAAAAAAACTCTACTACTAACTATAAGGAATTCTCACCATAACTCTCATCCTAAATGTGCTCGTTTCTAACCCTAACACTAAGTCGTCAATTTCAACACTAACTCTAAGCCTAAATGCACTCTATTCTAAAAAAAAATGCAATCGTGATACTAAGACTAACCCTAAACCTCGATTCTACGAAACAAAACTCTACTACTAACTATAAGGAATTCTCACTATAACTCTAACCCTAAATGTGCTCATTTCTAACCCTAACACTAAGTCGTCAATTTCAACACTAACCCTAAGCCTAAATGCACTCTATTCTAACCAAATGCAATCCTCACACTAAGCCTAACTCTAAACCTCGATTCTATGAAAAAAACTCTAATAATAACTATAAGGAATTCTCACCATAATTCTAAACCTAAATGTGCTCGTTTCTAACCCTAACACTAAGTCGTCAATTTCAACACTAACCCTAAGACTACATGCACTCTATTCTAACCAAATGCAATCCTGACACTAAGCCTAACTCTTAACCTCGATTCTACGAAAAAAAACTCTGCTACTAACTATAACGAATTCTCACCATAACTCTAACCCTAAATGTGCTCGTTTCTAAACCTAACACTAAGACATCAATTTAAACAATAAACCTGAGCCTAAATGCACTCTATTCTAACCAAAATGCAATCCTGACACTAAGCTTACCCCTAAACCTCGATTCTACGGAAAACTCTACTACTAACTGTAAGGAATTCTCACTATAACTTTAACCCTAAATGTGCTCGTTTCTAACCCTAACACTAAGTCGTCAATTGCAGCACTAACCCTAAGCCTAAATGCACTCTATTCTAACCACAATGTAATCCTGACACTAAGCCTAACCCTAAACCTCGATTCTACGAAAAATCTCTAACACTGACTATAAGGAATTCTCACCATAATTCTAACCCTAAACGTGCTCGTTTCTACCCCTAACACTAAGTCGTCAATTTCAACACTAACCCTGAGCCTAAATGCACTCTATTCTAACCAAAATGCAATCCTGACACTAAGCCTAACCCTAAACCTCGATTCTACGAAAAACTCTACTACTAACTATAAGGAATTCTCACCATAACTCTCACCCTAAATGTGCTCGTTTCTACCCTAACACTAACTCGTCAATTTCAACACTAACTCTAAGCCTAAATGCACTCTATTCTAAAAAAAAATGCAATCGTGATACTAAGACTAACCCTAAACCTCGATTCTACGAAACAAAACTCTACTACTAACTATAAGGAATTCTCACTATAACTCTAACCCTAAATGTGCTCATTTCTAACCCTAACACTAAGTCGTCAATTTCAACACTAACCCTGAGCCTAAATGCACTCTATTCTAACCAAAATGCAATCCTGAAACTAAGCTTAACCCCAAACATCGATTCTACGAACAAAAACTCTAATACTAACTACAACGAATTCTCACATAACTCTAACCCTAAATGTGCTCGTTTCTAACCCTAACACTAAGTCGTCAATTGCAGCACTAACCCTAAGCCTAAATGCACTCTATTCTAACCACAAT
Source organism: Notamacropus eugenii (assembly GCF_028372415.1). Classification (NCBI taxonomy): domain Eukaryota; kingdom Metazoa; phylum Chordata; class Mammalia; order Diprotodontia; family Macropodidae; genus Notamacropus; species Notamacropus eugenii. Next base: position 309,262,849 of record NC_092875.1, on the reverse strand, counting down.
GTAATCCTGACACTAAGCCTAACCCTAAACCTCGATTCTATGAAAAAAAACTCTACTACTAAGTATAAGGAATTCTCACTATAACTCTAAACCTAAATGTGCTCGTTTCTAACCATAACACTAAGTCGCCAATTTCAACACTAACCTTAAGCCTAAATGCACTCTATTCTAACCAAAATGCAATCCTGACACTAAGCTTATGCCTAAACCTCGATTCTACGAACAAAAACTCTAATACAAACTACAACGAATTCTCACATAACTCTAACCCGAAATGTGCTCGTTTCTAACCCTAACACTAAGTCGTCAATTTCAACACTAACCCTAAGCCCAAATGCACTCTATTCTAACCAAAATGCAATCCTGACACTAAGCTTTACCCTAAACCTCGATTCTACGAACAAAAACTCTAATACTAACTACAACGAATTCTCACATAACTCTAACCCTAAATGTGCTTGTTTCTAACCCTAACACTAAGTCGTCAATTTCAACCCTAACCCTAAGCCTAAATGCACTCTATTCTAACCAAATGCAATCCTCACACTAAGCCTAACTCTAAACCTCGATTCTATGAAAAAAACTCTAATAATAACTATAAGGAATTCTCACCATAATTCTAAACCTAAATGTGCTCGTTTCTAACCCTAACACTAAGTCGTCAATTTCAACACTAACCCTAAGACTACATGCACTCTATTCTAACCAAATGCAATCCTGACACTAAGCCTAACTCTTAACCTCGATTCTACGAAAAAAAACTCTGCTACTAACTATAACGAATTCTCACCATAACTCTAACCCTAAATGTGCTCGTTTCTAAACCTAACACTAAGACATCAATTTAAACAATAAACCTGAGCCTAAATGCACTCTATTCTAACCAAAATGCAATCCTGACACTAAGCTTACCCCTAAACCTCGATTCTACGGAAAACTCTACTACTAACTGTAAGGAATTCTCACTATAACTTTAACCCTAAATGTGCTCGTTTCTAACCCTAACACTAAGTCGTCAATTGCAGCACTAACCCTAAGCCTAAATGCACTCTATTCTAACCACAATGTAATCCTGACACTAAGCCTAACCCTAAACCTCGATTCTACGAAAAATCTCTAACACTGACTATAAGGAATTCTCACCATAATTCTAACCCTAAACGTGCTCGTTTCTACCCCTAACACTAAGTCGTCAATTTCAACACTAACCCTGAGCCTAAATGCACTCTATTCTAAAAAAAAATGCAATCCTGACACTAAGCCTAACCCTAAACCTCGATTCTACGAAACAAAACTCTACTACTAACTATAAGGAATTCTCACTATAACTCTAACCCTAAATGCGCTCGTTTCTACCCTAACACTAAGTCGTCAATTTCAACACTAACCCTGAGCCTAAATGCACTCTATTCTAACCAAAATGCAATCCTGACACTAGGCCTAACACTAAACCTCGATTCTACGAAAAAAAACTCTACTACTAGCTATAACGAATTCTGACCATAACTCTAACCCTAAATGTGCTGGTATCTAACCCTAACACTAAGTCGTCAATTTCAACAATAACCCTAAGCCTAAATGCACTCTATTCTAACCAAAATGCAATCCTGACCCTAAGCTTTACCCTAAACCTCGATTCTACGAACAAAAACTCTAATACTAACTACAACGAATTCTCACATAACTCTAACCCTAAATATGCTCGTTTCTAACCCGAACACTAACTCGTCAATTTCAACACTAACCCTACTCCTAAATGCACTCTATTCTAACTAAAATGCAATCCTGACACTAAGCTTACCCCTAAACCTCGATTCTACGGAAAACTCTACTACTAACTGTAAGGAATTCTCACTATAACTTTAACCCTAAATGTGCTCGTTTCTAACCCTAACACTAAGTCGTCAATTGCAGCACTAACCCTAAGCCTAAATGCACTCTATTCTAACCACAATGTAATCCTGACACTAAGCCTAACCCTAAACCTCGATTCTACGAAAAATCTCTAACACTGACTATAAGGAATTCTCACCATAATTCTAACCCTAAACGTGCTCGTTTCTACCCCTAACACTAAGTCGTCAATTTCAACACTAACCCTGAGCCTAAATGCACTCTATTCTAACCAAAATGCAATCCTGACACTAAGCCTAACCCTAAACCTCGATTCTACGAAAAACTCTACTACTAACTATAAGGAATTCTCACCATAACTCTCACCCTAAATGTGCTCGTTTCTACCCTAACACTAACTCGTCAATTTCAACACTAACTCTAAGCCTAAATGCACTCTATTCTAAAAAAAAATGCAATCGTGATACTAAGACTAACCCTAAACCTCGATTCTACGAAACAAAACTCTACTACTAACTATAAGGAATTCTCACTATAACTCTAACCCTAAATGTGCTCATTTCTAACCCTAACACTAAGTCGTCAATTTCAACACTAACCCTGAGCCTAAATGCACTCTATTCTAACCAAAATGCAATCCTGAAACTAAGCTTAACCCCAAACATCGATTCTACGAACAAAAACTCTAATACTAACTACAACGAATTCTCACATAACTCTAACCCTAAATGTGCTCGTTTCTAACCCTAACACTAAGTCGTCAATTGCAGCACTAACCCTAAGCCTAAATGCACTCTATTCTAACCACAATGTAATCCTGACACTAAGCCTAACCCTAAACCTCGATTCTATGAAAAAAAACTCTACTACTAAGTATAAGGAATTCTCACTATAACTCTAAACCTAAATGTGCTCGTTTCTAACCATAACACTAAGTCGCCAATTTCAACACTAACCTTAAGCCTAAATGCACTCTATTCTAACCAAAATGCAATCCTGACACTAAGCTTATGCCTAAACCTCGATTCTACGAACAAAAACTCTAATACAAACTACAACGAATTCTCACATAACTCTAACCCGAAATGTGCTCGTTTCTAACCCTAACACTAAGTCGTCAATTTCAACACTAACCCTAAGCCCAAATGCACTCTATTCTAACCAAAATGCAATCCTGACACTAAGCTTTACCCTAAACCTCGATTCTACGAACAAAAACTCTAATACTAACTACAACGAATTCTCACATAACTCTAACCCTAAATGTGCTTGTTTCTAACCCTAACACTAAGTCGTCAATTTCAACCCTAACCCTAAGCCTAAATGCACTCTATTCTAACCAAATGCAATCCTCACACTAAGCCTAACTCTAAACCTCGATTCTATGAAAAAAACTCTAATAATAACTATAAGGAATTCTCACCATAATTCTAAACCTAAATGTGCTCGTTTCTAACCCTAACACTAAGTCGTCAATTTCAACACTAACCCTAAGACTACATGCACTCTATTCTAACCAAATGCAATCCTGACACTAAGCCTAACTCTTAACCTCGATTCTACGAAAAAAAACTCTGCTACTAACTATAACGAATTCTCACCATAACTCTAACCCTAAATGTGCTCGTTTCTAAACCTAACACTAAGACATCAATTTAAACAATAAACCTGAGCCTAAATGCACTCTATTCTAACCAAAATGCAATCCTGACACTAAGCTTACCCCTAAACCTCGATTCTACGGAAAACTCTACTACTAACTGTAAGGAATTCTCACTATAACTTTAACCCTAAATGTGCTCGTTTCTAACCCTAACACTAAGTCGTCAATTGCAGCACTAACCCTAAGCCTAAATGCACTCTATTCTAACCACAATGTAATCCTGACACTAAGCCTAACCCTAAACCTCGATTCTACGAAAAATCTCTAACACTGACTATAAGGAATTCTCACCATAATTCTAACCCTAAACGTGCTCGTTTCTACCCCTAACACTAAGTCGTCAATTTCAACACTAACCCTGAGCCTAAATGCACTCTATTCTAACCAAAATGCAATCCTGACACTAAGCCTAACCCTAAACCTCGATTCTACGAAAAACTCTACTACTAACTATAAGGAATTCTCACCATAATTCTAAACCTAAATGTGCTCGTTTCTAACCCTAACACTAAGTCGTCAATTTCAACACTAACCCTAAGCCTAAATGCACTCTATTCTAACCAAATGCAATCCTGACACTAAGCCTAACTCTTAACCTCGATTCTACGAAAAAAAACTCTGCTACTAACTATAACGAATTCTCACCATAACTCTAACCCTAAATGTGCTCGTTTCTAAACCTAACACTAAGACATCAATTTAAACAATAAACCTGAGCCTAAATGCACTCTATTCTAACCAAAATGCAATCCTGACACTAAGCTTACCCCTAAACCTCGATTCTACGGAAAACTCTACTACTAACTGTAAGGAATTCTCACTATAACTTTAACCCTAAATGTGCTCGTTTCTAACCCTAACACTAAGTCGTCAATTGCAGCACTAACCCTAAGCCTAAATGCACTCTATTCTAACCACAATGTAATCCTGACACTAAGCCTAACCCTAAACCTCGATTCTACGAAAAATCTCTAACACTGACTATAAGGAATTCTCACCATAATTCTAACCCTAAACGTGCTCGTTTCTACCCCTAACACTAAGTCGTCAATTTCAACACTAACTCTAAGCCTAAATGCACTCTATTCTAAAAAAAAATGCAATCGTGATACTAAGACTAACCCTAAACCTCGATTCTACGAAACAAAACTCTACTACTAACTATAAGGAATTCTCACTATAACTCTAACCCTAAATGTGCTCATTTCTAACCCTAACACTAAGTCGTCAATTTCAACACTAACCCTAAGCCTAAATGCACTCTATTCTAAAAAAAAATGCAATCGTGATACTAAGACTAACCCTAAACCTCGATTCTACGAAACAAAACTCTACTACTAACTATAAGGAATTCTCACTATAACTCTAACCCTAAATGTGCTCATTTCTAACCCTAACACTAAGTCGTCAATTTCAACACTAACCCTACGCCTGAATGCACTCTATTCTAACCAAATGCAATCCTGACACTAAGCCTAACTTTAAACCTCGATTCTACGAAAAAAACTCTACTACTGACTATAAGGAATTCTCACCATAATTCTAACCCTAAATGTGCTCGTTTCTAACCCTAACACTAAGTCGTCAATTTCAACACTAACCCTACGCCTGAATGCACTCTTTTCTAACCAAAATGCAATCCTGACACTAAGCCTAACCTTAAACCTCGATTCTACGAAAAAAAACTCTACTACTGACTATAAGGAATTCTCAGTATAAATCTAACCCTAAATGTGCTCGTTTCTAACCCTAACACTAACTCGTCAATTTCAACACTAACCCTAAGCCTAAATGCACTCTATTCTACCCAAAATGCAATCCTGACACTAAGCCTAACCCTAAACCTCGATTCTATGAAAAAAAACTCTACTACTAACTATAAGGAATTCTCACCATAACTCTAACCCTAAATGTGCTCGTTTCTAACCCTAACATTAAGTCGTCAATTTCAACACTAACCCTAAGACTACATGCACTCTATTCTAACCAAATGCAATCCTGACACTAAGCCTAACTCTAAACCTCGATTCTACGAAAAATCTCTAATACTGACTATAAGGAATTCTCACCATAATTCTAACCCTAAACGTGCTCGTTTCTACCCCTAACACTAAGTCGTCAATTTAAACACTAACCCTGAGCCTAAATGCACTCTATTCTAACCAAAATGCAATCCTGACACTAAGCTTAACACTAAACCTCGATTCTACGAAAAAAAACTCTACTACTAACTATAAGGAATTCTCACCATAACTCTCATCCTAAATGTGCTCGTTTCTAACCCTAACACTAAGTCGTCAATTTCAACACTAACTCTAAGCCTAAATGCACTCTATTCTAAAAAAAAATGCAATCGTGATACTAAGACTAACCCTAAACCTCGATTCTACGAAACAAAACTCTACTACTAACTATAAGGAATTCTCACTATAACTCTAACCCTAAATGTGCTCATTTCTAACCCTAACACTAAGTCGTCAATTTCAACACTAACCCTAAGCCTAAATGCACTCTATTCTAACCAAATGCAATCCTCACACTAAGCCTAACTCTAAACCTCGATTCTATGAAAAAAACTCTAATAATAACTATAAGGAATTCTCACCATAATTCTAAACCTAAATGTGCTCGTTTCTAACCCTAACACTAAGTCGTCAATTTCAACACTAACCCTAAGACTACATGCACTCTATTCTAACCAAATGCAATCCTGACACTAAGCCTAACTCTTAACCTCGATTCTACGAAAAAAAACTCTGCTACTAACTATAACGAATTCTCACCATAACTCTAACCCTAAATGTGCTCGTTTCTAAACCTAACACTAAGACATCAATTTAAACAATAAACCTGAGCCTAAATGCACTCTATTCTAACCAAAATGCAATCCTGACACTAAGCTTACCCCTAAACCTCGATTCTACGGAAAACTCTACTACTAACTGTAAGGAATTCTCACTATAACTTTAACCCTAAATGTGCTCGTTTCTAACCCTAACACTAAGTCGTCAATTGCAGCACTAACCCTAAGCCTAAATGCACTCTATTCTAACCACAATGTAATCCTGACACTAAGCCTAACCCTAAACCTCGATTCTACGAAAAATCTCTAACACTGACTATAAGGAATTCTCACCATAATTCTAACCCTAAACGTGCTCGTTTCTACCCCTAACACTAAGTCGTCAATTTCAACACTAACCCTGAGCCTAAATGCACTCTATTCTAACCAAAATGCAATCCTGACACTAAGCCTAACCCTAAACCTCGATTCTACGAAAAACTCTACTACTAACTATAAGGAATTCTCACCATAACTCTCACCCTAAATGCGCTCGTTTCTACCCTAACACTAACTCGTCAATTTCAACACTAACTCTAAGCCTAAATGCACTCTATTCTAAAAAAAAATGCAATCGTGATACTAAGACTAACCCTAAACCTCGATTCTACGAAACAAAACTCTACTACTAACTATAAGGAATTCTCACTATAACTCTAACCCTAAATGTGCTCATTTCTAACCCTAACACTAAGTCGTCAATTTCAACACTAACCCTGAGCCTAAATGCACTCTATTCTAACCAAAATGCAATCCTGACACTAGGCCTAACACTAAACCTCGATTCTACGAAAAAAAACTCTACTACTAGCTATAACGAATTCTGACCATAACTCTAACCCTAAATGTGCTGGTATCTAACCCTAACACTAAGTCGTCAATTTCAACAATAACCCTAAGCCTAAATGCACTCTATTCTAACCAAAATGCAATCCTGACCCTAAGCTTTACCCTAAACCTCGATTCTACGAACAAAAACTCTAATACTAACTACAACGAATTCTCACATAACTCTAACCCTAAATATGCTCGTTTCTAACCCGAACACTAACTCGTCAATTTCAACACTAACCCTACTCCTAAATGCACTCTATTCTAACTAAAATGCAATCCTGACACTAAGCTTACCCCTAAACCTCGATTCTACGGAAAACTCTACTACTAACTGTAAGGAATTCTCACTATAACTTTAACCCTAAATGTGCTCGTTTCTAACCCTAACACTAAGTCGTCAATTGCAGCACTAACCCTAAGCCTAAATGCACTCTATTCTAACCACAATGTAATCCTGACACTAAGCCTAACCCTAAACCTCGATTCTACGAAAAATCTCTAACACTGACTATAAGGAATTCTCACCATAATTCTAACCCTAAACGTGCTCGTTTCTACCCCTAACACTAAGTCGTCAATTTCAACACTAACCCTGAGCCTAAATGCACTCTATTCTAACCAAAATGCAATCCTGACACTAAGCCTAACCCTAAACCTCGATTCTACGAAAAACTCTACTACTAACTATAAGGAATTCTCACCATAACTCTCACCCTAAATGTGCTCGTTTCTACCCTAACACTAACTCGTCAATTTCAACACTAACTCTAAGCCTAAATGCACTCTATTCTAAAAAAAAATGCAATCGTGATACTAAGACTAACCCTAAACCTCGATTCTACGAAACAAAACTCTACTACTAACTATAAGGAATTCTCACTATAACTCTAACCCTAAATGTGCTCATTTCTAACCCTAACACTAAGTCGTCAATTTCAACACTAACCCTGAGCCTAAATGCACTCTATTCTAACCAAAATGCAATCCTGAAACTAAGCTTAACCCCAAACATCGATTCTACGAACAAAAACTCTAATACTAACTACAACGAATTCTCACATAACTCTAACCCTAAATGTGCTCGTTTCTAACCCTAACACTAAGTCGTCAATTGCAGCACTAACCCTAAGCCTAAATGCACTCTATTCTAACCACAATGTAATCCTGACACTAAGCCTAACCCTAAACCTCGATTCTATGAAAAAAAACTCTACTACTAAGTATAAGGAATTCTCACTATAACTCTAAACCTAAATGTGCTCGTTTCTAACCATAACACTAAGTCGCCAATTTCAACACTAACCTTAAGCCTAAATGCACTCTATTCTAACCAAAATGCAATCCTGACACTAAGCTTATGCCTAAACCTCGATTCTACGAACAAAAACTCTAATACAAACTACAACGAATTCTCACATAACTCTAACCCGAAATGTGCTCGTTTCTAACCCTAACACTAAGTCGTCAATTTCAACACTAACCCTAAGCCCAAATGCACTCTATTCTAACCAAAATGCAATCCTGACACTAAGCTTTACCCTAAACCTCGATTCTACGAACAAAAACTCTAATACTAACTACAACGAATTCTCACATAACTCTAACCCTAAATGTGCTTGTTTCTAACCCTAACACTAAGTCGTCAATTTCAACCCTAACCCTAAGCCTAAATGCACTCTATTCTAACCAAATGCAATCCTCACACTAAGCCTAACTCTAAACCTCGATTCTATGAAAAAAACTCTAATAATAACTATAAGGAATTCTCACCATAATTCTAAACCTAAATGTGCTCGTTTCTAACCCTAACACTAAGTCGTCAATTTCAACACTAACCCTAAGACTACATGCACTCTATTCTAACCAAATGCAATCCTGACACTAAGCCTAACTCTTAACCTCGATTCTACGAAAAAAAACTCTGCTACTAACTATAACGAATTCTCACCATAACTCTAACCCTAAATGTGCTCGTTTCTAAACCTAACACTAAGACATCAATTTAAACAATAAACCTGAGCCTAAATGCACTCTATTCTAACCAAAATGCAATCCTGACACTAAGCTTACCCCTAAACCTCGATTCTACGGAAAACTCTACTACTAACTGTAAGGAATTCTCACTATAACTTTAACCCTAAATGTGCTCGTTTCTAACCCTAACACTAAGTCGTCAATTGCAGCACTAACCCTAAGCCTAAATGCACTCTATTCTAACCACAATGTAATCCTGACACTAAGCCTAACCCTAAACCTCGATTCTACGAAAAATCTCTAACACTGACTATAAGGAATTCTCACCATAATTCTAACCCTAAACGTGCTCGTTTCTACCCCTAACACTAAGTCGTCAATTTCAACACTAACCCTGAGCCTAAATGCACTCTATTCTAACCAAAATGCAATCCTGACACTAAGCCTAACCCTAAACCTCGATTCTACGAAAAACTCTACTACTAACTATAAGGAATTCTCACCATAACTCTCACCCTAAATGCGCTCGTTTCTACCCTAACACTAACTCGTCAATTTCAACACTAACTCTAAGCCTAAATGCAGTCTATTCTAAAAAAAAATGCAATCGTGATACTAAGACTAACCCTAAACCTCGATTCTACGAAACAAAACTCTACTACTAACTATAAGGAATTCTCACTATAACTCTAACCCTAAATGTGCTCATTTCTAACCCTAACACTAAGTCGTCAATTTCAACACTAACCCTAAGCCTAAATGCACTCTATTCTAACCAAATGCAATCCTGACACTAAGCCTAACTTTAAACCTCGATTCTACGAAAAAAACTCTAATACTAACTATAAGGAATTCTCACCATAATTCTAACCCTAAATGTGCTCGTTTCTAACCCTAACACTAAGTCGTCAATTTCAACACTAACCCTACGCCTGAATGCACTCTTTTCTAACCAAAATGCAATCCTGACACTAAGCCTAACCTTAAACCTCGATTCTACGAAAAAAAACTCTACTACTGACTATAAGGAATTCTCAGTATAAATCTAACCCTAAATGTGCTCGTTTCTAACCCTAACACTAACTCGTCAATTTCAACACTAACCCTAAGCCTAAATGCACTCTATTCTACCCAAAATGCAATCCTGACACTAAACCTAACCCTAAACCTCGATTCTATGAAAAAAAACTCTACTACTAACTATAAGGAATTCTCACCATAACTCTAACCCTAAATGTGCTCGTTTCTAACCCTAACATTAAGTCGTCAATTTCAACACTAACCCTAAGACTACATGCACTCTATTCTAACCAAATGCAATCCTGACACTAAGCCTAACTCTAAACCTCGATTCTACGAAAAATCTCTAATACTGACTATAAGGAATTCTCACCATAATTCTAACCCTAAACGTGCTCGTTTCTACCCCTAACACTAAGTCGTCAATTTAAACACTAACCCTGAGCCTAAATGCACTCTATTCTAACCAAAATGCAATCCTGACACTAAGCTTAACACTAAACCTCGATTCTACGAAAAAAAACTCTACTACTAACTATAAGGAATTCTCACCATAACTCTCATCCTAAATGTGCTCGTTTCTAACCCTAACACTAAGTCGTCAATTTCAACACTAACTCTAAGCCTAAATGCACTCTATTCTAAAAAACATGCAATTCTGATACTAAGACTAACCCTAAACCTCGATTCTGCGAAAAAAAACTCTACTACTAACTATAAGGAATTCTCACTATAACTCTAACCCTAAATGTGCTCGTTTCTAACCCTACCACTAAGTCGTCAATTTCAACACTAACCCTGAGCCTAAATGCACTCTATTCTAACCAAAATGCAATCCTCAAACTAAGCTTAACCCCAAACATCGATTCTACGAAAAAAAAACTCTCCTACTAACTATAAGGAATTCTCACTATAACTCTAACCCTAAATATGCTCGTTTCTAACCCTAATACTAAATCGTCAATTTCAACACTAACCCTACGCCTAAATGCACTCTATTCTAACCAAAATGCAATCCTGACACTAAGCCTAACACTAAACCTCGATTTTACGAAAAAAAAACTCTACTACTAACTATAAGGAATTCTCACTATAACTCTAACCCTAAATGTGCTCGTTTCTAACCCTAACACTAACTCGTCAATTTCAACACTAACCCTAAGCCTAAATGCACTCTGTTCTAACCAAAATGCAATTCTGACACTAAGCTTAACCCTAAACCTCGATTCTACGAACAAAAACTCTAATACAAACTACAAGGAATTCTCACATAACTCTAACCCTAAATGTGCTCGTTTCTAACCCTAACACTAAGTCGTCAATTTCAACACTAACCCTGAGCCTAAATGCACTCTATTCTAACCAAAATGCAATCCTGACCCTAAGCTTAACCCTAAACCTCGATTCTACGAACAAAAACTCTAATACAAACTACAACGAATTCTCACATAACTCTAATCCTAAATGTGCTCGTTTCTAACCCTAACACTAAGTCGTCAATTTCAACACTAACCCTACGCCTAAATGCACTCTATTCTAACCACAATGTAATCCTGACACTAAGCCTAACACTAAACCTCGATTCTACGAAAAAAAACTCTACTACTAACTATAAGGAATTCTCACCATAACTCTAACCCTAAATGTGCTCATTTCTCACCCTAACACTAAGTCGCCAATTTCAACACTAACCCTAAGCCTAAATGCACTCTATTCTACCCAAAATGCAATCCTGACACTAAGCCTCACCGTAAACCTCGGTTTTACGAAAAAAAAACTCTACTACTAACTATAAGGAATTCTCACTATAACTCTAACCCGAAATGTGCTCGTTTCTAACCCTAACACTAAGTCGTCAATTTCAACACTAACTCTAAGCCTAAATGCACTCTATTCTAACCAAAATGCAATCCTGACACTAAGCTTTACCCTAAACCTCAATTCTACGAACAAAAACTCTAATACTAACTACAACGAATTCTCACATAACTCCAACCCTAAATGTGCTTGTTTCTAACCCTAACACTAAGTCGTCAATTTCAACACTAACCCTAAGCCTAAATGCACTCTATTCTAACCAAATGCAATCCTGACACTAAGCCTAACTTTAAACCTCGATTCTACGAAAAAAACTCTAATACTAACTATAAGGAATTCTCACCATAATTCTAACCCTAAATGTGCTCGTTTCTAACCCTAACACTAAGTCGTCAATTTCAACACTAACCCTACGCCTGAATGCACTCTTTTCTAACCAAAATGCAATCCTGACACTAAGCCTAACCTTAAACCTCGATTCTACGAAAAAAAACTCTACTACTGACTATAAGGAATTCTCAGTATAAATCTAACCCTAAATGTGCTCGTTTCTAACCCTAACACTAACTCGTCAATTTCAACACTAACCCTAAGCCTAAATGCACTCTATTCTACCCAAAATGCAATCCTGACACTAAGCCTAACCCTAAACCTCGATTCTATGAAAAAAAACTCTACTACTAACTATAAGGAATTCTCACCATAACTCTAACCCTAAATGTGCTCGTTTCTAACCCTAACATTAAGTCGTCAATTTCAACACTAACCCTAAGACTACATGCACTCTATTCTAACCAAATGCAATCCTGACACTAAGCCTAACTCTAAACCTCGATTCTACGAAAAATCTCTAATACTGACTATAAGGAATTCTCACCATAATTCTAACCCTAAACGTGCTCGTTTCTACCCCTAACACTAAGTCGTCAATTTAAACACTAACCCTGAGCCTAAATGCACTCTATTCTAACCAAAATGCAATCCTGACACTAAGCTTAACACTAAACCTCGATTCTACGAAAAAAAACTCTACTACTAACTATAAGGAATTCTCACCATAACTCTCATCCTAAATGTGCTCGTTTCTAACCCTAACACTAAGTCGTCAATTTCAACACTAACTCTAAGCCTAAATGCACTCTATTCTAAAAAACATGCAATTCTGATACTAAGACTAACCCTAAACCTCGATTCTGCGAAAAAAAACTCTACTACTAACTATAAGGAATTCTCACTATAACTCTAACCCTAAATGTGCTCGTTTCTAACCCTACCACTAAGTCGTCAATTTCAACACTAACCCTGAGCCTAAATGCACTCTATTCTAACCAAAATGCAATCCTCAAACTAAGCTTAACCCCAAACATCGATTCTACGAAAAAAAAACTCTCCTACTAACTATAAGGAATTCTCACTATAACTCTAACCCTAAATATGCTCGTTTCTAACCCTAATACTAAATCGTCAATTTCAACACTAACCCTACGCCTAAATGCACTCTATTCTAACCAAAATGCAATCCTGACACTAAGCCTAACACTAAACCTCGATTTTACGAAAAAAAACTCTACTACTAACTATAAGGAATTCTCACTATAACTCTAACCCTAAATGTGCTCGTTTCTAACCCTAACACTAACTCGTCAATTTCAACACTAACCCTAAGCCTAAATGCACTCTGTTCTAACCAAAATGCAATTCTGACACTAAGCTTAACCCTAAACCTCGATTCTACGAACAAAAACTCTAATACAAACTACAAGGAATTCTCACATAACTCTAACCCTAAATGTGCTCGTTTCTAACCCTAACACTAAGTCGTCAATTTCAACACTAACCCTGAGCCTAAATGCACTCTATTCTAACCAAAATGCAATCCTGACACTAAGCTTAACACTAAACCTGGATTCTACGAAAGAAAACTCTACTACTAACTATAAGGAATTCTCACCATAACTCTCACCCTAATGTGCTCGTTTCTAACCCTAACACTAAGTCGCCAATTTCAACACTATCCCTGAGGCTAAATGCACTCTATTCTAACCAAAATGCAATCCTGAAACTAAGCTTAACCCCAAACATCGATTCTACGAACAAAACTCTAATACTAACTACAACGAATTCTCACATAACTCTAACCCTAAATATGCTCGTTTCTAACCCGAACACTAACTCGTCAATTTCAACACTAACCCTACTCCTAAATGCACTCTATTCTAACTAAAATGCAATCCTGACACTAAGCTTACCCCTAAACCTCGATTCTACGGAAAACTCTACTACTAACTGTAAGGAATTCTCACTATAACTTTAACCCTAAATGTGCTCGTTTCTAACCCTAACACTAAGTCGTCAATTGCAGCACTAACCCTAAGCCTAAATGCACTCTATTCTAACCACAATGTAATCCTGACACTAAGCCTAACCCTAAACCTCGATTCTACGAAAAATCTCTAACACTGACTATAAGGAATTCTCACCATAATTCTAACCCTAAACGTGCTCGTTTCTACCCCTAACACTAAGTCGTCAATTTCAACACTAACCCTGAGCCTAAATGCACTCTATTCTAACCAAAATGCAATCCTGACACTAAGCCTAACCCTAAACCTCGATTCTACGAAAAACTCTACTACTAACTATAAGGAATTCTCACCATAACTCTCACCCTAAATGCGCTCGTTTCTACCCTAACACTAACTCGTCAATTTCAACACTAACTCTAAGCCTAAATGCACTCTATTCTAAAAAAAAATGCAATCGTGATACTAAGACTAACCTAAACCTCGATTCTACGAAACAAAACTACTACTAACTATAAGGAATTCTCACTATAACTCTAACCCTAAATGTGCTCATTTCTAACCCTAACACTAAGTCGTCAATTTCGACACTAACCCTGAGCCTAAATGCACTCTATTCTAACCAAAATGCAATCCTGAAACTAAGCTTAACCCCAAACATCGATTCTACGAACAAAAACTCTAATACTAACTACAACGAATTCTCACATAACTCTAACCCTAAATGTGCTCGTTTCTAACCCTAACACTAAGTCGTCAATTGCAGCACTAACCCTAAGCCTAAATGCACTCTATTCTAACCACAA